>NW_024532797.1:0-213906 GCF_016097555.1 Gigantopelta aegis
ATACCTCAATTAATGGATTAATCAGGAAAACTAAGACATATGGCGATCCAGTTTAGTTATTCTTGGTTCCTAAAACAGTAGCTGTATGATGACATACCAATCTCAGAAAATTAGTATTTTTCTCAAGAATAGAGCGTAGTAATGAAGATGATGAGTGATTCTAGATTTAGTAATATTGGAACTGTACTCAGTATAATTGTGTGGAAACTGATAGAATGCAGTATGTGTGATCGTGGTTCCAAATACTAAATCAGTCGAGTTAAGTGTTTGATTTCAATCTGAATATCTCTATAAGTTACACTGAATGTTGGACCAGATTGTGTAAAGTCTTACAATATCCAATGTTGTACAACTACGAGACAAATGATTGTTGGGTGATATATAACTGTTCAGAAATATTTAGTGATTGGTATACTCTCTACAAATGATCTCAATCGCTTCTAAAATTCTATGTGTTAAAAAGACAATATGATATCTGATAATATCCAAAAGCTAACTCTACTTATGTGATGGTTAGCTTTTTCGGTGGTCTGTAAAGTTTCTTGGATTGACATTTTAAAATATTGGTCCATTACGTTAAAAAAAATGTAGTAGACAACTACAATAATAAAAAATAATAATCGGTAGTCCAAACAATTGTAAAGAAAATTGTCTTACGTTTAAAACTTAATTGAGACATATGGTGTAGAGTTATAAGGACATTCATATTGCTATCACTTCAGTAGAACCTATCTACTGATATTATGGTCAGATTCTCCAATTGTTTCCTTTTTTTTTACACTGGTGCCTAAACAAAAGTAAATAGTGTCCAATCAATATTACAGTCTGGAAACATGATGATAACAGTTCGGTCTTAGGCGACATATTTAAGAGTCTAGAGCCTGAAATTACAAAAAAACTGCTACATTTGTTTCAGTCCACATACCTCCATGGTGAAGTCTCCTTCACCAATATCTAGTAGCTTGAAGTATCATCATCTTTCTGAAATTTTGTGCACCACTAAGGACAGATTCTTGTCATAACTTGTACTCCACATGTTAGGTTCAGGCCACAAGATCGTGATATTCGATCTTGTCTACCAGAATGTGATGTATAATTAGTTTAGTAGCAGGGCAACCATCTGATTGACGTTATAGATACTCAATTTTTTTAATATTATTGACATGACCGCATCTTCTACTTTATCTAAGGAAAATATTAAAAGTGGTTTTGAATATTTAGTGCAGCCAGGTGTTGTGTACTCCAAAAACCTTGAGTTGTTCAGTAGCTTCTTCTTTGTTACCAAAGTAACAACAATAGGAATAGTATTAAGTTGTGCAGTGGAACTGTAATTTTAAAGAGAGGAATACTATAGTCATTGGCCTAAAGATACACACTTACTTAATGTTACTTAATCAAGAAGTTGTAGGAATAAAAAGAAAAGTTATTTTTAAATTATTTGGTAAACTGTTACCAGAAGTTAAGTGTTTATCTACGAAATAGAATTACTATATATGGCTCTTATATGAAATGGACAGGTACCTGCTAATAATACCCTTGAATTACCTCCAATACGTTCCTATTGTTTGTCTGGTAATTATCTTGATATGTGTATCTCAGCTTTATATGAACAACATTCTATATTGAATATTAAATCATTAATAAACACTATATTATATATCTTAATTAATACCGCGAATGGGCATATAACACTTGAAGAGTTTACTGAGATACATCCTTCCTATAATGATCCTCTTAGATTACAGTGATAGAATTGTTTTTTTCTTATCATTTAAGTTCAATTCCAGTAAAACCTCAATACAGAAGGATTATTGTTGTCATTAAAAATTAAACACCTCATCTTTATACCACAAAATAGTAGGAATAGGATTACAATAGCTCTACAAGTAAGAAGTAACAGTGGAATAGAGATTCCTGAAGTATTTCTAGGTGGTTGTGTAATTTCTGGTAAAATTGTAGATAATCACAACTATAATTTAGAGAAAATTTTACTCAGTATGCATTACTTCGTGTAACAATTACTTGTTCACAATTAATACCAGTATATCCACTAGAACAATTCACACACATATTCCATTACTCAAACTATGACATTTACCATATTGTCACCACAAGGAGAATTCAAACAGTAGTTTATGGTTAAAGCTGGAAAATGGTCAATTTAGAAATGAAAATCAACTTAAGTCACTTACAGATTCAAATACATGGAGTAGATTATGGTGTCATCAAAACAGTTCTAGACTTAAACTTTATTATAGCTCGACAGGAGTAGCCTACCATTATCAATTTCCTCTAAATCGTTGATTGTTATCACACTGGTGTAGTAGAATATAGTTTGTAAGAAAACCATCTAGACTCCAGTGATGATACAAATTGTTACTCTGCTTGTGTTCAATAAGAGTTGTTCCATTTTTCTCAATACACTGAAACAGGTTGTGAATACCAATCAGCGTACAGTTGAATGACACATTTTATCCTTTATTTGATAACAAATGTTCCCGTATTGCTTTAATATGATGCATTAACTAAATATAAACAAGACCATGCAATGAAAAACTCTTTTAAACTGTCTAGTAATTCTTTGTATATTAAATTAGTTATTATATCCATGTACATTTTTGCTAAAATAGTATATACTGGGTGCCTCTTAAACTATTAAATGATGAAATGACCACAACTAACTTACCATAAACCACTAAGTGTAGAGGTTAACAAAAATCATTACCATAAGCATGATTGACATAGGCATTAATATATACCAGTATCTTCTACAACAAACTAGATCCAATTTCAAAAGTACCAGGATCTGAAATCACCATTTAGAAATGTGAGCCATCTTTGTACCATTTCAAATATAGAGGAGGACTACCCTAATGAAATCATAAAAATGATTTAATATTTTAGAGAGAAGAAACTATATTACTAACTTGTGTTTATATTACATCTAATAAGAACAGTCTGTTACCATTAGCTATCTAGGCATCTTGTCCAACAATCAATAGTAACATTAGGAGGTATTTGTTGTTCAGGACTAAGTGGTATGTTAGTAGCAGGTGGTTTAAGTGATGAGCAATCAGATGAGCGCAACTAAGAGAGTTAAGGACAGAGATAATTCAAACATTAAAATATTGAGTTTGTACCAGCAGTAATTAAAAATAAGCAACTGTGATCAGTCAGAATTAATTATGTGTGTCTATAGAATGGTTGTTATGTTGTCATTAATAGGACAAGTACAATTAGATAGAGATGATGCTATCCCATCATTACTATCTTGTTTGCCTTTTTTGTATTAGATTGACATTGAAACATCCCTGCAAGTGTTGTTTTAGGTAAAACCTTTTTATACATTATAGAATTCTCTCTCTCCACACTCACTCATTCAATCATTAGTATTAAAAGTAAATAAAAATTCTGAAAAAATTAGTAATGTAGGGATGGCAGTCAGTGAAAACATCTCAACCAATCCCAAAGTAGAAATGGGAATATAGAATCATGGAATAATAGTTGGTGGGAATGTACAATGTTAGATAGAGTATTGTTTTGCTGCACATGCATGCATTCTTATCTGTGTGAAACTTTGATAAAGTTAGATTTACTAATAATATAAACTTTGACCTTTAAATAGTAACCATTTACCATTCAGGTTAAACCCTAATCTGGATTCTAAGTTAATCCTGAATCAGATCAGACGATGGTATAAAAATATATATACACATAAAATAAAAAGGTAAACCAAATTAAAAACAGTTTAAAAACATTTTTAATATAACGTTTCTAATTTTTGTCTTACCAAATGTATCAGTTGGAGTAGGTGACACCATAGGAGAGGAAGAATAATCTGGATGGCAACCAATATCAGTACATCATTACAACAATCATTAAGTGAATAACAGATGTTGATCACAATAGCCTCCATATTTTTACCAATTTTGTGATAGGGATGATACACACATCCAGGATAGTTGAGATTAAGTGCCAAACATGAGCCTAAAATTAATATAATGATTAATGAATTTAATTTTAATTTTATACTCATTCAAGCATTAGTGATGAAAAGTAAATGAAAATTCTGGAAAAAAGTATTAACGTAGGGATGGCAGTGAAAACATCTCAAACAATCCAAAGTAGAAATGGGAATAGTTTGGTGGGGATGAACATTGTTATATAGAGTATTGATTGCTACACATGCATACGAATTCTTATATGTGTGAAATTTGATGAAGCTAGATTTACATAATAATAAAACTTTGACCTTTAAATAGTAACCATTTACAGTTCAGGTTAACCCTAATCTGGATTCTAAGTGTACTCCTGAATCAGATCCAGATGATGTATAAAATTATATATACACATAAAATAAAAAAAAGTACACCAAATTAAAAAACCTGTTTAAAAAAGATTTTAAATAAAAGGCTTCTGATTTTGTCTTACCAAGTGTATCAGTTGGAGTAGGTGACACCATAGGAGAGGAAGAATAATCTGGATGGCAACCAATATCAGTTACATCATTCAACAATCATTATATAAATGAACAGATTTGATCACAATAGCATCATCCTATATTCTACAAGATGATGGTGATACGGGTCCAATACACAACATCCAGAATAGTTGAGATTAAGTGCCAAACATGAGCCTAAAAATTAATATAATATGAATAAGACTTTAATTTTATCAGTCAAAACGTTAATTATATATGTCTGTTAGAATACCTTTTATATTGTCATTAATAGACAAATATAATTACATAGAGATGATATACTACCTGTATATCATTCTATACTGTCTTGTTTGCCTAAGTTCATTAAATGTAGGGATAGCAATGAAACATTCAAACAAGGCAAAAGCAGGAATAGCAGTATGGATATCATGAAAAGAATAGTTGGTGGACATGTATATGCTAGATGTAGCATTGATTGCTTGTTAGTTTCTTGTAAGTATAAAATATAGAGCTTTTGAATTTGCCTTATCAAGTATATCAGTGGAGTAGAAGAAAACAATAGGGAGGAAGAAGAAGCAGGATAGCAACCAATATCAACTATGTCATGGTACACATGCTTATAAGTGGTGTAATGTGGTACTGTAAAATTTACCATTTAAGCCAGCCCCAAAACAAAATCCTGAGTATATACCTGAACCAGATTCAGAACCTGCATAAAATAATGTATGTGCATCAAATAAAATGTATACAAAAGTAAAATTAGCTTTAAAAGGATTTTTTTCATTTTTTAAGTGGTTCTATTATAATTACACTTACATTAATAGTTTACAAAGCACTATGTGAATTAAATTAAAATATGTTCTATTATGGTAATTTTAGGCTCATGTTTGGGACTTAATCTCAGCTATTTTGAATCTATAGCTCAACTGAAACATGCAGTGTATTATAGACATTTTGCTTCCAATAGTATTAGTGTTGAACTATTAAACTGTCAATTCCATTGCAATTAGTAATCATAACAGTATATATTGATAGTGCTTTATTGATATTGCTAAACATGAGCCCTAAAATTAACATAATATGAATAATTTAATTTTATCAGTCAAAACTTTAATTACATGTCTGTAGAATGCTTTTATATTGCCATTATAGACAAGTATAATTACATAGAGATGATACTACTATGTATACCATCATACTATCATTTGTTTGCCTAAATTCATTAATGTAGGGATAGCAATGAAACATTCCAACAAAGGCCAAAGCAGGAATGGCAGTATGGATATCATGGAAGGAATAGTTGGTGGACATGTAGCATTGATTTGCTGTGAATTCTTGTGAGTATAAAATGTAGAGTTTTTGGATTTAATAAAAGTGACGAGCAAATCTGTGGAGCAACTAAAGTGTTGAAGACAGCAACCATAGGAGAGGAAGAAGAAGCAGGATGGCACCAATATCGCTATCTCATGCACGCATACTTATAACATTAATTTAGAGTAAACAGCATCTGATCGCCTTTTCTGAGAGGTTAGTATCTGAATTATATGATCTGTCAATTCCATAGTAATATAAACAGTATATACTGCTAATGCATTCAATGGTAGATGTACTATGTAGCAACATATATGCAACTCAAGGGGACCATCAATTAATTAAAAGAGCTAATCTACTTCAACAGAGACACTTTAGATGTACTTCTGGGTGGCTATGAATTTCTATTGTTAAAAATGTTTACTTTAGTAAACAAACATCGTCTGTTTAAGTCATGTATACAAAGAAAAAATTTGAAAGTACCCATCATAGTTCAATCACTAGTTCATTCACAAAATTAAGACACTGTTTGTATTGTCATTGTAGCAGATCAAAGAGCACCACACACTGTAAAAATTAATTGGTTGATTACCTATTTTTTGTTATACAGGTTGTGATTTAAAAACTATTTTTGTTGAAATAGTAAGCATAATTTAATATATCTTTTCATTACTAATGTACTATGGTTATGTACTACTCGGTTAAACAATCAATTTTATAATTAGTAGTATAAAAAATGTATTATGTTTTCTTTTTGCTTTGTGCACCTAGTTAGTATCAATAGTTCTTCACCGAAGATGCAGGCTATTTTTTCTCTAGCATTAAAATAATTTGGCAATGATATAATAATTATTACTACATAAGCAATGGGGATAATATCAATCATATCTGTGTAAATTTAATACAATGTTTACCTCCACTAATTTTATTCCAAATGTTGTATTCAGAATGAATGTGTTATCATTTGTAGGCCCTCAATGGATAGGTAGACATTAGCTTTTGTATTGGATGGTGAGCCAGTTTGATGACGTCGACGACTTGTTTGAAACCACCAATAGATGGAAGATATAAATCAGGACTATGAAGTAATCTATACCACTAGTAGTACTTGTGATGGAGAAATCAGCTGTTAAAGAAGTAGGATTTTGTATTGTGAATGATCCTTGGACCAGTAATTGTCCTAATGTGACATCAAATTTAAGTGTAATGCCTTCATCAGGGAAGGGATACTGCAGTAAACGAGATTTTCCCATACCAAGACTTGCTACCAAGGGGTCACTTATAGAAACAATAGCTGGGAGCTGTTTTAATAGAGAGTTATAATACATGTATTTAATGAAATGTATAATATGCTTACTTGTACAAGTTGACGTTTGTAATGGGAGCAGTTTGGTAGCAAATGACTAGGAGAGAAATTTAAGATAACAAGACATAGTTAGAACTAGAAGCTATAGATTTAGTTTCATTGATGTCGACATTATTTCCAATACCAAATGAATATACTACTATACCAGTTGAATGAACAGCCTGGTGCAGCTTGAATAGTTAAAAATGATGAATCAGATTGGCCATCAGTAAAAACAATAGCTATTCGAGGGACTCCTTGACTTGTACGAGCATTACTAAAGGAAGTGTCTAGAAGATTTAAAGCTAAATGTGTAGCTGTTCCGCCATCAGTAAAATTAATATTGGCAATGGATGTATTAAGTAGTAAAGCATTGTTAATTGAACCAAGTGGAATTACAATAGAAGCTGAACTGGCATATCGTATAACACCAAACGTGTTTTGTCAGCTCCAATTTCAAAAGTTGGAAACAACGCTTTTTCACAAAGTCCTTCATTCTTACAAAATTACTGCTACCAATACTTCCAGAAGCATCTAAACACAAAAACAATATCCAGACCAGAATCACAACCTATGTATAAATATATAAAGTTTATACACTGAAATGTTGTACATACGTCCAAGAAAATTTTTCAAAATTTGAAGCAGTTGACGTGCACGAGATAGTTTAACATTTGTCATACAGTCAAACACAATGGACAAAAAGTTTTCAACTTCCTGCTTGCGACATGCAGTTGCTGATAGTATTACCTAGAGATATATTTTCTCTTCAAGATATATAGATAGATATTAGTAGTTTTAAACCTGTTGAATTGCTGCTTATTCAGAAATCATTCAAATCAAAGACATTATCAAACAAGACATTTTATGTTAGTGCACATGGGACTTGACAGAATATCAGTACAGAATCCATTGTAAGTATAACAGGATTGATGACTATTGAAAGCAATTGTTTGTAATTCACTGCATGTTCCCATTTGAGTTGTAGACATTGCTGTCAAAATGGCTTCATAAGGCAACTGTTCACATTATCAATCCAAGTTTGACCCTATATGATATTAGTAATGATTAAATGCATAGATAAAAAATACTAAGTACTTACAGCAGATGTGAAACAACTTGATTATTCTTGAAACGATGGCAGTACTTTTACTACCATAGGCAAGAGGATACCTGTCACTACCACATTGAAATCTTGGGCTCTACACACCTGAGTATAGAAGTCACAGTTACCAGTATTAGCTAGACCTATACAGTCCTGAGCTTTGACATTAGCTATCAGATAAAGCACTACTGATAGTATAAGTATCATCATACTGTAGGACTGCTCGTCAGTTGTATAGCTTTAAATATTATACATATATATATATATTGTATTAAGAATTGTGACATACATTAAAATTTGTATGTTTGTAAAGGAAAATTTGAGCGTCTATAAAGATGAGACTATTTAAAATTGATAGTATTTCATTTAAAATTGTAAAGTACATGAAAATTTTGTATGATGTCAAGGAAATTATGAATAAAACATAAGTTGCATTCTTATAGAGGTTAATTACAATTGCAAAGTCAATGGATATAGAGTGTGAAAAAATATATATACATGACTCAATGTACATTTTGTCATATGTTACTAGTTATATGATATATGAGCCTGGATAATATATAATAGAGTGTGTTTGGAAAACTAAAAGTAAAAGTCTTTTAGTAGTCTATAAAATAGGATACTGTATCTAAATTAATACTAAAATCGAAAGATAAACAATATTTAAGGATGACTCCATTTTTACCATGATATTTAGGTTCTTTTAAATTGTGGTAAAGCAACATTTACCTTTAGGATTGTGAAGCATTTTTAAACACTTAAAAAACACTGAAACACTATCTCAATTTATATTTATAACTGTTAACTATATGAGTATATTTGTTGTAGTATGTTGTCATGTCAATATAGTTGATGTTATGTTATAATCTTGATACTAATACTGTTACTATACAAGAAAAGTACCAATAATGATGTCCACGATCATTTAAAAAAGACATTACCAAGGCTATAACACTATGACTAAAATTAACATGGTATACTACTCATGTCATATCTTAAAAATAGTTTGAGTTGTACTCCAATGTTCCATAATTCATCACCACAAAAGAAAATTGTATAACAACCAATTAAAGTGATAACACATGCAGACAGATACTGTGATTGTCATAACTGCTATGAGATAACCTTAGATAAGAAAAGCCATCACTACAAATGCTGTATATTTAGAGTATGACATTTACATGTAATAAAGTGGTGTATATTATAATATACAATATAGAAATTACATGATTTCAAGATAAGATAGTACATTTACACACTATTATATGTATAAAAAGGGATATCACACAAAAATACCCGCTGTCAAAACTTTGTTCTTCTTGTTATCAATAGTTATGGGACTGACATAGTCACGTTATTAGTGAAAACAACCAATTAGTGGCTACTCCTCTCATTGACAACTCAGATTCACATAGTACATTATATAGACCTCTGATACACTCCATATATATTGACGAGCTATTACATTAATTACAAGTATAATGTGAATTTGTAAACTACATACTATGTGTGTTAATAGTATATCCTAAGTAACTATTAATGAACATCAAAATAAACACGCACCAACAGTTTAAGAGAAAGAGACTTCAATATAGATCAATTAGTTTCATATATGTGATACACAAATTGAAGCAAATATATGGGTCTGTTTAAATTACACATAAACTTCGACTGCATTTTTAGTACTTGCATATTCATTCATATACAGTATACTGGGAGACATTCCCTTACATGATTGTCATGGAGTGATAAACCCACAGTTTATGAAGTGTTGTTATAGTCTGGTTCAAATCAAACACTTTACTAATGTGAGTTTGACCTTTTTAAAATCATCATCCACATTACATCAAAATGACTCATCATACCTTTCACATATATGAATTGAATACCCTTTACATAATACATGTTGTAATATATGATGGTATTATCTAATAGACTTGACATATTAAAATTAGAATAAGAAGGGTTAAGATGATGACATAAATCTAGCGAAAGTGAGATATACTATAAATTTGTTAATGATCATAATATTGTTATAAGAATTAATTGAAATATAAAAAAAACAAAAGATATTAATCGATAAAAAATGAATAGAAAACATATTTACCACTGACTCCCAATAGTTTTATATACATTATAACATAACTAGTATTTAACAATACATTACACCTTATACAGTAAGATAATAAATATTGAATAGAATAGCAACCAATCACTCAGTCTCAGTTAACTCAAATTTAATTCATAAACACACAATGTTTTGACATATTGTCTTTTCAAGCGTATGATATGGAGGTGAGAAAAATTAGAACTGATAGTGTCAGTATGATAATCACATAATGATGACAAGAGTCAGGGCAGATTTCTTATAAGCAAAAGACGTTAATGAAATAGAAGATTAATAAATATATCCATCACTACAAGAGTTCATTCCTGAGAAATCGCGAGTTGAGCAATGCACAAAAGGACAACCTTTAAACATAATTTATGTTGTAATATAAATTGATACTACTATTGAGTGAAATGCTTTGTCATGACAATTATCTATCCTACCTAAAATTTGTCCTACTGGATAAAATATATTGCAGCAATATTAATTTTATACAATATTGCTGCAAGAAGTTTTCCTACCAGCACAAATTTGTCCTAGAACAAAAACAACATTTGTCTTGCACTATTTATCGTAGGATAATAAATGCTTGCAATATTTTATCCCGGGACGATAAATGACCTGCTGCTGTTTTAGTTATTAAAATATATATATAACTTGTTATATTTTTTATGTTGATATGGTATTGTGTACGAAAATATTCTACATCAAGTGCATGGGCTGGCTATAATAGATACAGTCAGAAATTGACAGATAAGCCAAATTTTGTATGTTCAGTCTGTTTCATAATATGAAGAATCTACTGCAATCATTTATGAGCATTTCTTGATTTAATTCACCTGAAGTGTATTGAGTTGAAGGCAGTATGTAATATTATGTATTAATTCTGTAAAGAGTGCCACAAAAGTTCAAAGATAAAGCATGTTCATTTTTCATTTAGTTATGTTATCATAATAACCTGTCTTCATAAGGATGCATTTGTTGTAGATATATTTATAAGTGTTATTAAGCAACAAAATATGATTTTGTTAATTAATAAAATTAATATTAAACTAAAGCAAGTTATTATCAAAAAGGTTAAAAATAGACATCACGTGACTATATTAAGTAATATAATTTATTCACTGCCTAATAATATTATTGTTAATCATTATAAAATTATAGCAATGCCCTGTTTATAGGTATATTCTAAGTATACTCATTCATCCTGTAATAATAAAGGAAACACATTATAAACATAACTAATATATAATTTTAAAAATAAGACCAAAAGTAAATAACATTTTTTTGAAAAAATTATCTAATATATATCTCTAGCACAGTTCAATAATTTAAACTCTCTTCCAGTACAGCAAAGATTTGATAGGAATATAGGACCAGAACTTTGTCCATAAAATGCACCATAGCGAGCAACAGCTCCTAACATACATTTCAATTAGTTTTGAAGTACATATTAATAATACATACCGTGATTGATAAGATCCTAATTGATCACATACTCACATTAGCATCAACTGTATTTCCAGCCATTGTCACAAACTGATCCCCACACTCCATTGTAACAAACCTCTACTCTACCTTCAGTTGGTACCTGTCCTCCAGTCAGTCTTAATTCACATGAGTACAGTTGTTGAAAGTGACACTAGTGTCTAGATAATAATAGATTATTGATTTGTCACCAACATCAAATTTGTTACCTTGACAGATTATTCCCAGCCTCTGCCAATGGTTCCACACAGGTAGAACCAACACTCCCTCCCCCTACTTTGTAGTACCAGTCAAGATTGAGGTTTCAACTACCAACACAATTAACAGCATCAATGTTAGTGGGTATGATAGTAACAGTATAGCCATTCTTTGTTGCAACTGCACTTAAAGATGTAATATCATATAGTAGTATCTGGATACATATGCATTATACCATAAGGTGAAAATCCTGTTCTTTACATATGACAGAAGCTGCTGCATTATTCTACGTCTTATCACAAAATAGTGCCCAAAGTGCTAATCACTACTTGTGGTGTATTATATCTAATAAGAACAGTTGTACTTTAGTCTACTATAGCATCTTGTCCAACATCAATAGTGACATTAGGAGGTATTTCTATTTCAGGACTGAGTGGTATGTTATAGCAGGTGGTTTAGAGTGATGAGTAATCAGTGGAACAACTGGAAACAATAAAGACAAAAACTCATAAAAATTAGAATGAGGAAAACTTTGTAGTGACCTGCATCTATTTACAAATGATAATCACTTAGGTCATCTTACGTTCAACTTCTTGGAGTACATATAGCGTCATTAAACAGATTTCATTTTTAACTTATTATAAGGCTTGACAGGAGTAGTTACCATTATTATTTCCTCTCAAAATCTTTGATTGTAATCACACTTGTAGTAGGAATATAGTTTGTAAGAAAACCATTAGACTCCTGTGATAATACAATTGTTACTCTGCTTGTGTTCAATAAGAGTTGTCCATTTTTTCTCCATAAAATATTCATATATTTTGTTGTTTAAAATATTATAAACTGGTTGCCTCTTAAAATAATAAATAATGACATTCATCAAAGAATTGAGGTCCCGAACACTGTCTGTTACCTTCGACTCACTACAAGTCGAAGATCTTGTGGAAGTTTACTCATCAATTTGGAGACAAGAGACTACCATACCATGATGGTGTATTCCAAGACACTTTAAGCCTTAGCGTTTGTCTTCTCTGCAAGGTCGTTTCAGTTCAGTTGTCGTAGCTTCGAGAGAGAGGGCTCAGTGGCACTTGCAGCTTTGTTGACCTGACGAGATAATTTTAGTAGCTGAAGATCTGTGACCAGCTCATATTCTCTTTTTCCTTGAAAGTTCTGCCATAATTATCCGGTCCAGTGGACCATGTAAGATACTTCAGTTATTAAAGAGAAAAAGAACACATCAAATCTCAACATGTGTTCACTTGTTATTATTCACTTAATCAAATTTTACAAAATTAATAACTAGTCAGTGATAATTTAGGAATTAATAACTAGTCAGTGATATAAATAGCTTTAAATCACCAATAAAAACACAATTAGACTCCTGTGATGATATAATTGTTACTCTGCTTGTGTTCAATAAGAGTTGTCCATTTTTTCTCCATAATAAATATTTCATATATTTTGTTGTTTAAAATATTATTAACTGTTGCCTCTTAAAATAATAAATAATGAATTAACCAAAACAAAACTACCATAAACAATGAGTGTAGAGTTAACTGAATCATTACCATAAGCATTGATGACTCGGCATTCATATATACAGTATCTTCTGCAACAACAAGATCCAACCTAGAATACTAGCATCTAAATCACCACATAAAAGTTGCAAACCATCTTTGTACCATTTCAAATGTAGAGGAGGACTACCCTAATAAAATCATGCAATTGTTTAATATTTAAAGAGCAGACAACACTAACCACTAACCTTTTTAATCTAATAAGAACAGTTAGGTACTATTAGCTACTATAGCATCTTGTACAACATCAATAGTAACATTAGGAGGCATTTGTGTTCCAGGACAAAGTGGTATATTAGTAGCAGGTGGTTTAAAGTGATGAGCAATCAGTGGAGCACAATTGAAAAAGCTAAAGACAGAGACATTTCAAAGTTTAAATATTGAGGTTAAATAGCAGTAATTAAAAGTAAGCAAATTAAATTAGTCAGAAAATTTCAATTGTCTATAGAATGGGTTTGTATTGTTATTACTAGACAATGAAATGTGATACAGTTAAATTTGCTAATAATATACACTTTGATCATTAAATATAGTGGCCATTTACCATTTAAGCCAGACCCAAAATGAGATCCTGAGTATATACCTGAACCAGTTTCAGAGCCTACATAAAATAGTGTATAATCATCAAATAAATGTACACAAAATTAAATATTGCTTAAAAAAGGTTTTTTTTCATTTTTTTCAAGTGGTTCCATAATTACATTGCAACCAATCATTACCAAAAGTGAATTAGCACTATGAATTAAATTTAATTGTAGACATTTGCTTCCAACAGTATTAACTATTATTATTATTATTAGTAATATATTATAATTAATAATAATTATTGCAAAATATATATAGATCCTTTATGATAAGTACATGAATTAAGAAAAGCAGAAATAAGTGAAATTAGTAAAAGTCAGTATTAAAATTATTATTATTATTATTATTATCATTACTATTATTTATTATTATATAATTAGATTAATATACATAGCAACAATATTATTATTATATTATTATTATTATATTATTAGTTGAGCTATTAAACGATCAATTCATTTAAATACATGAATTAAAAAAGCAGAATTAAGTGAAAATTAGTAAAGTCAGTATTAATATTATTATTATGTTTTTATTATATCAAGGAGGCGATTTCCTCTTTTGACATATCATGTACGAGTATGTATCTGATTTGGTTGATGCTCCTTGTCTGACTGGTCTTGGCAGAAGGCTTCTTGTCAATCTCACTTGGTGGTTTTGGTATTTGTCAAGGCATCTTCCCCCCCTTTCATGCCCAGCGACTTTTGTTAGCTCTTGGGTTCAATCAACTGATCTCATAATTGGAATTTTTAACTGTGTGATTCTATCTTCTCTCATCTCTTCTCAGCTTTAGAGTTATTATTGCTTCTGCTAACAGACTGGAGTTGTCTCTTTGGACAAAACATTGACTCTCCTATCCGTCAACACTACTTTGTCCAGAATTATTGACCAGGCACCTGTCATCCTTTAATATCCTGACTGACACAGCATCCAGACACTCTGTCAAAGGCTTTGGCTTTGTCATCTTCTGTTCATCATGCTGGAGAGATTGGCTGAAAGTAGTGCCTTCGAGGGTTTTGGTCTGCGTATTCAAGATCGTGGCTTTCAATTGTGTTTATGGTTTTGGCTGGGTGTTCAAATGTGTCAGGATGGGGTCGACTTGCCCTGTTTGTCAGGTGGTGAACTGATGGCTTTGGTGACATCACGTTGGTTGTAGAGGCAATGGGGACTCATTATCAAAACATAACTCCCTCAGAGATACCACTTTTTTGCCCCTGCCTATCAGCTGTTTTAGCTCCTAGGAACGAGGTTCCATCTCTACATCATCATCCAGCTCTCATCAGCTGATATCTTCTTCCCTTGTTGGAAGCGGGGGAAACCTACTGCATTTGATGTCACTGTTATCTCTCCCCTTCAGCAGCTTACAATTCAAGGTGCCTCTGTTACTCCTGGTTATGTGATCGCTGTCGGAGAGGATAGAAAGTTCCGTATACATCTGGAAAAACTGTTTAGCTGCTGGTGTCTACCTTTGTCCTCTCTTGTGGTTGAGTCACTGGGGTGATGGAGCAGATGAAGCAATCGGTACCATCAGGCTGATTGTCAAACAACAAGCACAATGTATTGGTCTCCCACCATTCATTCAAATCAATCATCTCTTTCGACGCCTCTCTATTGTTCTTTGGCATGGGAACGCTGCATGTGGACGTCCCGCATGCCCATCCATTTGCCATCTGAGGATGGGATTGAATGATTAATTTATTTCTCTTATATTATTATATTAGTATACGTAGTATAGTAATATTATATATATATTAGTATATATATAATAATAATAATAATAATAATAATTGTAATAATTATATAATACCTATTATATATTATTATTATCTATCATTATATTTATTATTATTATTATTATATTTTTTGTTATATAAGTATATTAATATCATATAAACAATATTATTATTATTATTATTATTATTATTATTATTATAGTTGAACTATTAATAGCGATCAATCGGAATCATTAGTAATCATAACAGTATATATTGATCAATGCTTTAATGTACTTTGTAGACATGTATCAACTCAAGTGACCATCAATTAGTTAAAATAATTAAGTAATCTATATTGACAGAGATACTGTTTTTGATGTACATTTTGGCTGGGTATAAAATTTTCTTATTTTTTTAAAATGCCTACTATAGTAGCAAATTGTTTTCTTTAACTACCTATTAATAGAAAAACTATGAGAGGTCCAAGAATCAATAGTAACATTAAGAGGGTATTTGTGTACCAGGGATAAGTGGTATGAACTAAAAATACTAGCACCATAGCGGTCATTGGAGAATCACTAACTTTTACTAAGAAGTTGGAAAGTATTGGACCTTTTTGTCAATTAGAGTGCAAAGTAGGATGCACTATAAACGGCAAAGGCTTTTCCTTTGGGTCGAAGAGAAATGCTTTTGAGTACTTTCAAAGGGCTATAATACAGTGTTGTATAAATAATTAGGAAGTGAACAGCAATAAAGCAAAGTATACCCATGTTTGATGGTGTGTTATAAAACCTTCCATGAAACCAGGTTCTTATCAGTGTATATCTTGCTGGAACATACTGAACGAGATCTAACCAGTATATGTGAAGCTACATATCAATGTGTTGCAGGGTTTGTATTTAAATGAATTTTTATGTCTTTCATTTCTTAAACTAGGAAATTTGATTCTTGATCCACACATGTCAATTGTATTGCATACACTTATGGCCATGTGTCTCACAAATTTTCCTACTGGTACTGCTACTTCTGCTTCTAATAGTGATGACGATGATGTAGTAGCAAGTAACATTGCTAATATCCAGTGATGAAAACTACCTCATAAAAGAGATAGAGCAATTTGATCCTATCCATGTAGATTGGTATGAACATGTATTGACATTTTGAATTTTGGATATCGTTCTTATTGAATGAATCCACTCTCTACTGGAAAGAAAGTAATAAGCCAGTTCCTTTCTAACCAATAGTTTGACACAGTTAAAGAAACATGATAACTAAGTTTAAAAAATGTTTTGAAGTCTAACTAGATAGAAGCACGAGAAATTGAATTGAAGGGAACTCGTTAATGAACATCATTCCCTATAATGGTTTATAAGGATGGTGCTACAGATTGACTGCACCAACGTTTGGAGAAATATATCATAGAAAACACTATATTTCAGATGCTCTAGGTCTTTGCCTTATTAGTGAAACATTGATTTATAACATATGCAACTATGTGGGAGACTGTAATGCATTACAACTTTATTAGAAACATAAAATTAACAATGGACACACTGAACATACTACAGGCTCACATTAACTTCCACATATCTATTAATATCCTTTTCTGGTACCCCCCTTGATGTGATTTTTCTAATGTCATGCAGTGAACTATACGGGGACTCGTATGAGATAAATGTCCCTATTCTCTATAGAGAAAGAATACCACTGAGTGCTACAAGTAGTGATTCCATGACACTGTGAGTAATGAGGTATGTTATATTGAAAAGATAAATGGATGGATGGATAACAGAGGGGGATGATATTTGGACAGATGGATGTATATATAAACAAGCATAAAGAGTTAAATGAAGAGGCTTGGACTATAAATGATATGACACCTTCAGTATTCCAGGACTAACAAGGAACATTACTTGATAACTTGTCGAGCATATACGTGGTCATCAGCAGGTATCAAGTTCTTCCTCAGCATCTTTTATACGTTACTACAGTCCACAGGAGAACTCTAAGTGAAGAGTAACTCCTTAGATTCTTTCTTTAGAAATCGGAAATCAATGTCAACTAAAATCATCAAAAATTAATTTAAGTAAACAGTTAAGCAGGAGACTATTGATCTATTAATGACCATTATTTTAGCATTGATGATACATAATAGGCAAATATTAAATATCGTCAGTCTTTATTAATTGAAGCATTCTCTTAACTTTGGATACTACTTAAGACAACCATATAATCCTGGAAATGCCACAGAAACCCAAAAGAAATAATGTAGATAGAAAGCTAGAAACACAGACAAACAGAACAATAATGTTATCAACTTAAAAAATCTTAAATTACCTTAATCTTACACAGTTTTATAATTTCCTTAGCAGACTGTCATAATGAGCTAATGCATGGGTTGTCATGGTGACAATACTTTAAAAATACATAAGTGTTTCTAATGCATGATACAGTTTATTTACATGTAAGTAGTTTTAAAGTCTCATTTAATGAGACTGTATGTGTCATACTACTATAGAAGACATATAGTACACAGTGTGAGTGTATGACATGTACAATAATATATATCTAAAAATATTCATAAATATCAGGATGATAGTAAAAATTCTCAAATAACAAGTCCAAAGTAAGAATGAAACACATTCTGCATAGTAGTAGCACAATATCAAGGGCATAATACTTTGTTGAAACAGTTGGATGAGGCAAAACAGTTCGCTATAAGGAAATCAATATAAAAGGTTGTTTTAGTAGATTAGAAAAGTAAGGATTTTGTTTAAGGAAGGGTATTAACAATGTAGTTAAATATATCATTCACATATATAAATGTGCAGGCATTCAGGGAGCAGGTACTTTTGTTTGACTACTCTTTATATGTATCGGGTGCTCTACTTCGTAATCCTCTATTGAGGAACGTTTGAGAGATGTATTAACAGCCATCACTACATTTTTAATGGATATTTTTAAGAAATTTTTATGGACTATCTCAGCTTATCTCTTTATGGTCATGGAGTAAACACTCTCATACTGTGGATAGCAACTCTTATCCTCCTGGACTCGGATTTCCACAAATTGTGATATCTTGTTTTGGTGGGGATTGATCCTGATATGCTCAAACGTCTCTTATTTATTGTGGATTCTGAAAGGTATTTTAAAGATCTCGGTTGGGGTAAATAATTAACTTTATGTAAATTTATTTCTTTTTTTTTTTTTTCCTATTGATTCAACTCTATGAGCATTTTCAAAGACCAAACAATAAAGAATAAATTAAGATTGTAAACAACGTTAGATCTAATAAAAGGGTCTCAATAAAAAGTAACATTACAACCCTGTACTAATAAAACTATACTAATATTATTATATATCATTAAAAATGACAATTAGCAAACTGTTTATTAATCCTGAATGATACGACCACACTTTGTGACTGATTACTGTTTCTCTTCTTCAGCTTCCAAAACGTTTCTTTATTTTTATCTTCAGTAAATGTTGTCTCAGCAGACATAAACAACTTCTATTTTTGATTCTGTCTTTATAGTCTCTAGAGCTGCCTCATCTAACTTCTCCTCACTAGTTGCCTGATAGTTGATTGTAAACTGCCTGTAATACCAGAGACAAGTTTTTTTTGCTTAGCGTGAAGAATTGCAGATGATTGTAAATCTTTGCTTGTATCGCCTAACCGAACCATGCCCTTCCAAGTAATCCTAACTCTTTGGAACGAAGGACAATGCATGTTATAAAAGATGAACAGGACCACTGATGCAAGCCAGTGATAATCACACAAACAACTGCCAGCAAAGGAAGAATCTCGCCTACTGTCTTATTGGTATGAATATCTTGAGTAGCTAACAATCCAATACCCCATCCCAGACCCCACCTCAAAAGCAAAATAGACAACGTGTACGTTCAAAATAAGTTGGTTGTCGCGAAAAATTTTTGATAAATAATGAATGACGTAATAGATGAAGAAATTTTCAAGCTGTGTAGATGTTAACAACAGGGAGCACTCCTGATAATTAACTCAGCATGATAACATTATGGTCAAATATGTTTCTCAATGGCAGAATAACACTGATCATATAATATCTCTGCACAGCCAAATGTAGGGAATGGCGTCAGTATTGACATCCCTACATAGTAGCTATATCTCAAGATATGAGTGTTTGTTGCTTAGTTTATGAGGACAAACAGTTCCATAAGGGATCTAATGTAAAAGACTCTTTCCTCATTGATAGAAGTTTTCATATCATACATTCATGTACCTTTAATAATTAAATGAATTACTTTAGTGATTTTGTTTACAAAGATAGTACTGACATGCTGTAAAAATATCTTTCAAAATAGTGTTCATGTAAACTTCATTGTGGCTACTATATAGTGATGTCCATATTCCACACTCGTATGTTGGGCTTGTTTGAGATGTTTTACTGCTATCAGTTGTAATTTAATCATTTTAAAAAATGTTGTATTTGCTCTATAATAAATTATGAATTTGTTTCACTTCAAAAAACTACTAGAGTATTGTTAATGATCGTGTTGTTACAAATGCATCAAACAGCTAAGACAGTTTAAGAGTTTACTTGGTGGTAAAGTTTCTTATCTTATGTGATTCACTCTGAAGGCATTTTCAACGACAATAACAAAATATTAATAAGATAACAAATGACGTCAGCTCTCGGTAAAGGGTTTCAATAAAAAATAACCACTACAGCTGTTCTAATACCTACTATTGATCTAGTTGTTATTATATCATAAAAATGACAGTTAGCAAACTTGTTTATTAATCCTGAGTGATAGACACACTTGTGACTGATATTGTTCTCTTTCTTCAGATTCAAACATGTTCTTTTCATTTTATCTTCGCGTGAATGTTGTCTCAGCAGACATAAAACTTCTATCTTTGATTACTGTCTTCATTACTTCTAGAGCTGTCGCAGTAACATTCTCCTCATGTTGCCTGATAGTTGATGTAAAACTGCCTCAATCCCAGGGAAATGTTTATTTGGTTAGTGTGAAATATGCAGACAATGTTATGAGTTCAATGAAATCTTTGCCTTTACCACCAAAGAAACCATCGCTTCCAAGTTGTTCCTAACTTCTTTGGAACGAAGAACAATGGCATTATAAAAAATAAACAGCATGAAAAAGCAGTGAAATACCAAAAATGCAGCAAAAGATTGTAGTTTATTGGTTGAATATCTTGAGGCAAATCCAAATACCCATCCAGACCAAGCAAAATAGAAAAGTACGTTTAATAATGTGGAACCAATGTATGTTGTATTGCCTTTGTTTTGATAGTTGATGGAAGTTTTTTTGAAGAGAAACAATAGATGAAACCCATAAACAAAATATTCGAAATGGAACTTCACCAAAATATATGGTATTAAAGCACGCCATATAATAATAAAAGTACCTTTTTAACAAACATAAAAAAGACTTACAATGATATTAAATAATTTTTTAATTGGGAGCAAAAACAGAACAAGACAAAGAACAAGGAGTAAAAAAGTAAGAAATGTATAAGTAATTATTCAATGATATTAAGTCTTATCATGATGTTGGTGCTTTTTAAAACAAAAATATGATTTTTTTCAAGAAAATAATAAATCTATATAAGTAGTGCAGATGATCGAAAGTGCAAAAAGAATATTGAATACAACAGCTGAAAACACGGGTAGGAAATAAAAACATAAATAAAATCCTAAAAAAAAACAAATAATACAAACATACTAAATAAATATCAAAACAATATATAAAACCTAAAATCCTATAATATCAAAATAAAATAACAAAACAAAAAATATACACTAACACCATAAAAATAATTCAAACAAAAACTAACCAAAATTAATATAAAAATAATATAAAACTAACTAATCAATAATCAAATAACATATTACTGAAAATAGGAAAAAATAATAATCAAAAAATATAAAAACAATTGGCATAAAAAAAAAATAAAATAAAATATAAACTTAAATAAAAAAAACAAAATATTCTGAAACTAAAAATAATACAATAATATATTATCCCTAAACTTAATAAAATATCGTTGATAACTAACAAATAACATCTATATTAACTCTTTAACATGCAAAATACATGAAACTAAATAAAAAAAAATCAAATAAACAAAAACAACATACAAAATACACTCTTTATTAGAATGAATCAAACAAAAAACTGACCCAAATAAAACCAAAATCTTCTTATAACCAAATATCTAATATTAAAATTAATTAAACACACAAAAATATAATAATATCAAAACAACTATTATAAAATAAAAAATATATAAAAAAATAACGACATAATAAATAAAAATAATCAACCACAAACTATCATACACTAATAAAAAATACAAATTAATATATACTAACTCAATGCATGCACCAATTTAATCCATAAAATACGATAGACCTAAAAACAACTAAACAAACAATTAACATAACTTACAATATAAGTGCAACATCAATATATACAAAAACACTATGTGGGAACCTGTAATAAAAATAAAAATAAAAATAAAATACCATCCAACAATGGACTAAATGAAAAACTTTCAGTTACTCACCTAACTATCACATAAATAAAAAAAAACTTAACTGGTACAAAACTTAAACGACAATACTAATGTCATCTGTGAATTCTACGGAGTCAAAATAAATAAAATGTCCATATCATATAGAAAAAGCCAAAACATCAATGGCTACAAACAGTGATTCAATACTGTCAACTCTTAAATAAAAATAGATAAATATTCAAACTATAATCAATTAAAAATCATTACACATAAATTACTACTCCACAATAATAAATAAAATTACAAAATAAATAACTAATAGACTAATTACTCCAAAACACTACCATCTCCAAACAAACTACTAATTCAAAAAAAAAACCAAATACAAATACAAATAAAACATAAAACTAAATAAAATCCATATAAATAACAGCATATAATCAAATACCATAGGTTATCTCATATATTATAAAATCAACAGCAACTATCCAACCTCATCAGTACACTCCAAATAATAACAACTACGAAAATAATAACCTGTCAACTAACACACTATACGAGGGAACCATAAAAAAAAAAACCCTAGACTACTGCCAAAACTATACCATAAAAAATAAATAAAACATGATAAAAAAAAAAACAAAACTACAAACATACAAATATCGCAATAAACTGAAGCATTCTAAATATACAACATATACAACTTCAGGACACCAAAAATTACACAATAACAATCAACACACAATTAAAATAAATAAAATAACATAAACCACTACTCAAATAAACAGACCAACACAACAAAAATCTTATAAACATAAATCTAAATTAAACTTAAGCTATCAACATAGCAATCAATAACTTCCCCATTAAATAAAAACCACCAAAAAAATTCCATCCATAACAATACAACTGACAATCCTAAGAAAACACATAAATAAAAACAAACCCGGAAACAAAACTATTTAACTCTCCATTCCAAAAAACTCAAACTCAAACCAATTCCTCAAAATACCTACCCCTATAGAACAACATATTCCATCCCCAATGCTTATCTATATAAATAATCAAAAAAATAGTCTAAATTACCAAAAAAAACCACACTCAAATTAACACAATTCCACTCTAAACTTATAAAAATAAAACATAAACATAATATATAATATAAAAACTAAAAAAAAAACGAACAAAATCCCCTCTATAACAGTTTGGCAAAAACAAAACAATATAAATACCACCAACCATATAATCTTAAATCATTACTCAAAATTACACACAAATTATTAATAATAACAATTAAATAAATAAAAAGTCTTAAAAAATCCTAACAAACCTTAAAAAAATCTAATATCAATAATAAATGAATAACAATCCTGACAAATACTACATCACAATAAATAATCCAAAAAAAATCTAGAATAAAATAAAAATATAATAACCAAAAAAAATATAAAAACAAATACAACTTCAATACAACCAATTATATAACAATATATATGGCTATCCTAAATCCATCTCTTAAAATTAAAATAAAATCTCCAATAACAAAACAACAACATATCCTCCAATAATCATATCTACAACATATGTTGAAACCAGTATATAAAATAGACTTACAACAAACACTCAATAATCACTATAAAAAAATAACAAACTCTCCTAATAAATAAAAAATTAAAACAAAAAGATTCAAAAAAAATATTAACTTACTTAAATTAATAATAATTTATTCCCCAACTATAAATACTAATCAAATATAAAAAAAATCAAAAATAAGTATAATACAAAACCAAAAACAAACCTAGGGTACAAATATAAAAATAGTACAAAAAACTATAATAAACCTAACCAAAATCAAAATATATCTCAATAATGAAAATTAGATTAATAAATAAATTCTAACACTAATATAAACTCAAAAAAAAAAATAAATCATATAAATTAAACATCATGATAAAAAATCCAAAATATAACAATCATAAATATATTACCAATACAAAAATAACCAACCCAGACTAAATGCACATCCCAAAACTCAAAAATCTTTAAAATCCTATAGACTTCCTCAAAAAACTACTCCATCTATATAATATAATAATCATAATAACTATACATACTACCATATACATAACTGTGTTTGCATACAATAAAACGCCATAAAAAATACACTCTTGCTTAAATAACGACCGCAAAAATACATCTCAAGTAAACTAACTTCTTTGGAACATAAAACAATTCATTATACCCAATAAAAAAAAAAACAACCAAAAATCACAAATAAAACGCAGATAAATCTCGGACTAACTTATTGAAAGTACCATAATAACATAAAATCAACTAAATATCACATCATCCATAATATACAAAAACATAAAATAAACCCTTATTAACCTTTAACAAAAATACACATCAAAAACAACAACTGTACAATATATACAAAATCAATATATTACTTTAACTATAGAATAGAAATAAAACCTCAACTATACATCAATAATACAACTATCAATTCTAGCAAAACTAAATCCTAACATAAAAAATAATATGCTAAATAAAAATTATACAACACTATACATAAAACATTTACGTCTCCATAACAAAATAACTATTTAACTAATTAAATCATCACTTGTAACTAATAAATTACAAAAACTTATATAACACAAAACAGAAATCAAAAAGTTTAAATTCCAAACATAAATAGTCCTACTATAATAAATAACACAAACACTCTAAAGTAAATCCAAACCCCATGATAACCATAAATACCAATAAATGAAATAACAATAAAATAAACTTCCAAGAACACAACAAAAACCATGTAGCTAAATAAACAAACAACAAACATCCACCATATAAGTTGCTAAATATTAAATACTGCATAACCCAGCTTTACCAAAACTAAGTCCCCACAAATTCTATAAAAACACACCACAAAAATAATCACAATACCCTAAAAACCAAATTTATCAAAAATAATCTAATCTACCCAAAAAATCACATGATCATCAAACCTATAAATTCCCACAGGACCAACTAATAACAAACAATCTCAACCTAAAAAAATAAATGTTACCATAAAAAAAATATAATAATAATAAACATACCAACTCTAGACCAAAATTATCATTAACAAAAACAATAAAATATATAACATGGTCAGTTCATATAATACACAAATTGGTCCTTAAACAAAACAAACCAAAACTCATACTCAAAAACTCTATATTAAAAAATAAATTTAAAACCAACTATTAATTCATTTCATATTACCATTAATAAGCAAAGTTGTAAGGAGATACATTCCACATAGAATTTCTGTTATTTATTAGTAGTTTATGACATCCGTTTAATTAACCAGTCTCTCCTTTCATCTAACAGAGTTATCCGAAAACAGTAACTACTTCAACTTACCGCTAAATGATTGATTTCCATACATGAACATTTGGCGGATGCCCATTTACATTCTATAGGGAAATTAGAATGATTGTTACCAAATACATACCACAATACTTACGCTTGACATGAAACTAAGACCTACTGGAGATCCAGTCCATTATAATCGATCTGTTCCACACAGTATTGAGATAGACACACCAATCTCAAGAAATTATATTTCTTCATCAAGAATTAGGAGTCATTAGTAAAGAAACTGCATGAGTGATTCTAGTATATTAGATATTTGGAACTGTATTCATAAATTGTGTGGTAAACTGAATAGAGGCAGTATGTTGTTGACTATTTGTACCAAATACTACATCATTAGAGATTAGAGTTGATTTCATCTGACTACCTCTATAATTTACACTGAAGTTTGACCCGATTGTGTAAATTCTACAATATCCCCTTTTGTACAGATACAGCAATGATTGTTTGTGATTATAACCTGTTCAAAAATATTAGTATTGGTATACTCTCTAACCACTGATCAATAGCTTCAACCTTCCTAGATATACTAGACAATATGAATCTGATACTATACAGAAAGCTCCTGACTTAGCTGATGATTAGATGTTTTTTTTGCTAATTTGTAAGGGGTTATCTTGTATTGACATTCTAAATATTTGTCACTACAATCAAAAAGGTAAGTAACACTACAATAACATAAATAGTTATTCAAAAATTAATAAAAGAGGTCTTACTGTCCAATTTCCTATACATCTTGTGTACTGTTATTATCGACACTCACACTTGCTATCACTTCAGTAGAACCTAATCGACTGCTATTACTGGTGAGTTTTCTCCTTGTTTTACTTTCTTTTCAACTGGTGCCCTAAACAAATGTAATAGTTTTAATCAATATCACATTTGAAACAAAAGATTGTCTAACATTCTAAGGCCAACATATTCACGATTGATCCTGAAATTACAACTTGCTAATTTGGTTCAGGTCACTATCCCGGTGAATCTCTCCACAATATCTAGTAGCTTGAGAGCTTCTCTTCTAATTCTCTTACCACAGGACAGCTTTTGTTCGCTTGTACTCCAATGTTAGATTTCAGCCACAAAATGTGGATTTAAGATCTTGTCTACCAGAATGTGATGGTTAATAATTTGGTATCAGGACAACCATCTTGATGAAGTTATAGATACTCATTTATTTTAAATTATTTGCCATAATCCAATTCTGTCCCCTTTATCTAATGAATAGTAACATTGATTTGTATATTTTAGTGCAGCCAATTGTGTTGTACTCCAACTCTGAGATTGTTCAGGTAGCTTCATTCTTGGTTACCAAATAAGGTCCACAATAAGGAATCTTAAGTTTGTGCAGTGTAACTGATAATTAAAGAAGGAATCTACGTCATTGACCGTTAAAGATACACACTTACTTTAAATATTACTTAGTCAAGTTGTAGGAATAAAAAGAAAGTATTGAAGTGTTTGGTAAACTGTTACCAGAACGTAACTTTACTCTCATAATGGAATTGTATATAGACAGATCTATTATC
Organism: Gigantopelta aegis; assembly: GCF_016097555.1. Taxonomy (NCBI): domain Eukaryota; kingdom Metazoa; phylum Mollusca; class Gastropoda; order Neomphalida; family Peltospiridae; genus Gigantopelta; species Gigantopelta aegis. Next base: position 27,345 of record NW_024532797.1, read on the forward strand.
TTAATGGAGAATACCTTATTAATCAAGAACTCCGTGATTATCTCCAAATAATTCCTATTGGTTGTCTGGTACATCATCGGATATTTGTAATCTCATCAGCTTTATATTGAACCACATCTAATATTGAATTTAAATTACATACCACCTATATTTTATCTTATACTACCTGAAAATATTTTAACATAAACACTTGAAGAGTTTTACAGAGATAATCCTTCCTCTAATGATACTCTTAAAGCTTCACAGTGATAGAATCCTCTATCATTTAAACTCAGTTCATATAAACATCAATAACGGAAGATCATTGTTGTCATTAAAAATTTATGTACTCATCTTGTATAACCACAAAATAGTAAGAATAAAGATTACCAATAGACTGACAAGCAGGTTTAACAGTGGACATTAAAAGACTCCCTGAAGTATTTTCTGAGTGGTGTTTAATTTCTGGTAAATATAGATTACCAAACTACTATTTTTTATAAAAATCATGTAACACAGTATGGAGTGACTTCATATAAAGTTACATTGTTCACAGGAATACCAGTATAATCCACTTATAACAATCACACACATATCCATTACTCACTGACTATGGACATTTGCCCCTGTTCACCACAAGGATAAGTTCAAACAGTAGTATTGTTGAAAGCAAAACTCGACCAATTACCAATGAAAATCATTTAAGTACTTACTTTCAACTACTTGAAGTCCGTATGTTGTCATCAAACCAGTTTCCATGGTCTAATTTATTATCAACTTGACAGGAGTAGCTACCATTTATCATTTTCCTCTCCAAATCTTTTTATTGTAAGCACACCTTTTATAGGAATATAGTTTTGTGGTGAAAACCCTTATACTGCCTGTGATGAGACATTGTTACTCTGCTTTGTATTCAATAAGAGTTGTCCATTTTTTCTCCATAAAATTACAGGCTGTGAATACCATCAGCAGTACAAGTTGAGGGACACATTTTCCTCCTCTATTTTTCCATCAAACAAAATGTTCCAGTATTGTTTAATATGACTGCCATTAACTAAAACAAACAAGATACACCGAACTCTCCAAATTGTAATCAGTCGTTTTTGTATGTCTAATGAAAATTAGTACATACATGTATATTTTGTTGTTTAAAATATTATAACTTGTTTTGCCTCTTAACTATTAAGGATGAATTGCCACAACTAACTCACCATAAACACTGAGTGTAGAGTTAACTGAATCATTACCAAAAAGCATTGATGACTTCTGCATTCATATATACCATATCTTCTACAACAACTAGATTTAATACTCAAATAGAACAGGATCTTAATCGCACTTAGAAATGTGAGCCAATCTTTGTCACCATTTCAAATGTAGAGGAGGACTACCCTAATAAAATCATAAATGCATTTAATACTTACAAGAGAGAAAACTAATTTACTAACTTGTGTTATATTCATCTAATAAGAACGTTGTACATACCATTAGCTACTATACCATCTTGTCAACATCAATATTCATTAGGGGTATTTGTGTTTCCAGACTGAGTGGTATGTAGGTTAAGCAAGTTTGTTTCAAGTGACGATTAATCACTGGAACAACTGGAAAATAATAAAGACCAAAAACCCATAAAATTAAAATGACAAAACCTTTGTAGTGAACTGCATCTATTACAGATACAACATCAGCTTTAATCACTTACAGTAAACATGAGTACATATTGTCTATATTTCTTTTCAACTTGACTTATCAGCTGAGTACAGACTTTCATTTTTGTCTCACATTTATTGAAAACACTGTAAGATTCATTGTTCTTACACTATGACTTCACATGATATACAAGTTACCGCCAGGGGAGGAGCTTGTATTTAATAAGAGGTGCCATTTCTTCTCCAGAAAATAGTTTATGCGACTACCATCAGTGTATAGGAGGCCCATAATCTCCCTATATGATAACATTGAGTTCCTGACTGGTTAAATGGCTTGCAATTAACTACAATAAGCTACTCAACCTGTATTAGTAATATATGGTATATCATTAACAATTCCATTTACCGTGTACATTGTGTTTAACATACTAAATGGTTGCTCCACTCACTGATGTAACATTTTGCATAGGGACACCATTTCCTTAATCTGATTTAGTCATACCAATCATTACCAAGTATTGATGTCGGCATTCATATATACCTATCATCTACAAAACTAGATTGCAAATAAGATAACACTGAGCTGAACTCGCCATTTGTGGTGAACATCTTAGTACCCGTTCAATCTTGACTACCCATTTAAATCATAACACATTTATATCACTTTAAACGTTGGTAAATAATTTATTGTAAACTTGTGTTCCCTCTAGATCTAATAACACAGTTGATGATAGCTACCACACGGTTCTGCCAACCCATTAATAACACTGGCAGGATTTGTGTTAGAGTACCTCTAGTGATATGTTACGATCAAGTCTTGCTTATCTGCGAATTCAATTTTTCACCACGTATAAGAAGACAAACCCCAAAAACTAAACGGACAAAAAACAGTAAACAGGATCTGATCCCAGATGAGAAATCCCTTAGATCACTTCATTGTACCACTTGGAGTACTAAGTGTGATGAAGTACAGACTCATTCCTAACTCTTAAAATCAGCTTGCAATCATTTACCATGATCACTTTCTTCTCCAACTTTTTATGGTAAAACATTGCTAGCAGGTACATAATTCAATGTTATACTACCTATAACTCCCACTTGATGACATTAGAGTAAAATGCTACGTCTCTGTCCACATCAACCTAACATTGCCCGTTTCTCCATAAAATTACAGGCCTGACATGTGCAGTACAGTTAAGACACTTTTCTCCCTATTTTTCATGAACAACATGACAAATCACTTAGATCACTTACAAGATCAACTACTTCCAAAGTAGTAATAATATTCATTAGTACACAGATCCTTTTTCGTTTTATATCAGCATTGACAGGAGAATTTGCCATTATCATTTCTTAACTCTCAAATGAGTTTAGATTGACTGTATTAACATTGTAATACAGGAAAATAGTTTATATGAAAACCATATAGACTCCTGTGATGACCACAATTGTGTATACTCGCTTGTGTTTCATAAGATTTTGTCCATTTTTTCTCCATAAAATTATCAGGTGTGGATAACCATCACCAGTACAGTTGAGGACACATTTTCTCCGGCTGGTTTTTCATAACAAATGTTCCAGTATTGTTTAATTTATGGCTGCATTAACTAAAAAATACTCAATTAATTAGCGAACTGAACTCTTCAAGCTGTATTCACCAGTATACACAATGTATATCTAATAAATTATTATAACAATTAGACATTCAAATATTTTGTTGTTTAAATGTATTATAAATGGTTGCCTCTTAGACTATTAAAGGATGAATTGACCACAACTAACTCACCATAAACACTGAGTGTAGAGTAAATTAACTGAATCATTACATTTCCATAAGCAGTGATGACTCGGCATTCATATATACCAGATGTCTTCTACAACACTAGATCCAATATCAATTTAATAACAGAATCTGAATCGCCACTTAGAAATTTGTGAGCCATCTTTGTACCATTTCAAATTAGAGGAGGACTCTTACCCTAATAAAATCATATGTAAATCATTTAATACTTTACCAGAGAAGAAATATGTCAAATTACTAACTTGTTGTATATTTACATCTAATAAAAAAGTTGTACCATTAGCTACTATAGCAGCTTGTTCAACATTAATACTAACATTTAGGAGGTATTGTGTTCTAGGCGTGAGTGGTATGTTAGTAGCAGGTGGTTTCCTAAAGTGGAGCAGTAATCACTGGGTCAACTGGAAATAATAAAGACAAAAATCCATAAAGATTAGAAATGATCAAAAACTTTGTAGTGACACTGCATCTATTTACAAATGAAAATCACTTAGATCACTTACGTTTCAACTATTGGAGTACATATAGTGTCATTAAAACAGATTCATTTTTAACTTTATTATCAGCTTGACAAGAGAAGTTACCATTATCATTTCTTCTCAAATCTTTGATTGTAATCACACTTGTAGTAGGAAAATAGTTTATATGAAAACCATTAGACTCCTGTGATGATATAATGTTACTCTGCTTGTATTCATAAGAGTTGTCCATTTTTTCTCCATAAAATTACAGGTTGTGGGATACCCTCAGCAGTACAGTTGAGGGACCATTTTCTCCTCTATTTTTCATAACAAATGTTCCAGTACTGTTTAATATGGCTGCATTAACTAAACAAATAAGATAGAACTTAAAACTCCAACTGTATTAGACTAATATTGTAATATCTAATAATTAGTTATACATATATTCAAAATTTTGTTGTTTTAAAATATTTATAAATGGTTGCTCGTCTTAGACTATTAAATGATGAATTGACCACAACTAACTCACCATAAACACTGAGTGGTAGAGTTAACTGAATCATTACCAAAGCATTGATGACTCGGCATTCATATATACCAGTATCTTCTCCAACAACTAGATCCAATATCAAAATAACAGGATCTGAATCGCCACTTAGAAATTGTGAGCCATCTTTGTACCATTTCAAATTAGAGGAGGACTACCCTAATAAAATCATAAAAATCATTTAATACTTTACAGAGAAGAAACTAATTACTAACTGTGTGTATATTACATCTAATAAGAACAGTTGTACCATTAGCTACTGTAGCATTTTGTTCCAACATCAATAGTGACATTAGGAGGTATTTGTGTTCCAGGACTGAGTGGTATATTAGTAGCAGGTGGTTCAAAGTGCGAGCAATCAGTGGAGCAATTGAAAGAGCTAGGGACAGAGATAGTTCAAAGTTTAAATATTGAGGTTAATAGGCAGCTAATTAAAAGTAAGCAAATTAGATCAGTCAGAAGTACAATTACATATGTCTATAGAATGGCTTTAATATTGTTATTACTAGACAAGTACAATTACATGGAGATGATGCTACTACTATCATATACTACCTTATTTGCCTAAATATTCATTAAATGTAGGGATACTAATGAAAAACATTTCAAAACAACCAAAGCAGGGATGGCAGTATGGATATCATAGAAGGAATAGTTGGTGGACATGTATATACTGGATGTAGCATTGATTTGCTGCAAATTCTTGTAGCTATGAAATGTAGAGCTTTTGAATTTGCCTTATCAATGGTATTAGCTGGAGTAGGAGAAACCATAGGAGAGGACGAAGAGGCTTGATGGCAACCAATATCATCTATGTCATACATGTATATAATTATAAGTGTGAAATGTGATACAGTTAAATTTGCTAATAATATACACTTTGATCATTAAAATATAGTGGCCATTAACCATTTAAGCCAGACCCGCAAAACGAGATCCGAGTATATACCTGAACCACTTTCAGATCCTGCCTAAAATAGTGTATACACATAAAATAAAATGTACACCAAAATTAAATATTCCTTTAAAAAAGGATTTTTTTTTCAATCTTTTTCAGTAGTTCCATAATTACACTTACACCAATCATTACCAAAAGTGAATGAGCACTATGATTAAATTACATTGTTCATATTATGTTAATTTTCAGGCTCATGCTTGGCACTTACTCTCAGCTATTCTGGATCTATAACTCAAACAGAACATGCAGTGAATTACAGACATTTGCTTCAAACAGTATTAACTATTATTTATTATTATTATTATTATTTTATATTATAATTAATAATAATTATTGCAAAATATATATAGATCCTTTATGATAAATACATGAATTGAGAAGCAGAAATAAGTAAAATTAGTAAATTCAGTATTAATAATAATAATATAATACTATTATTATTAGTATTATTATTATTATTAGTTGAACTACTAACGATCAATTTCATTGCAATTAGTAATCATAACATTATATATTGATATTGCTTTAATGTACTTTGTAGACATGTATCAACTCAAGTAGCCATTGTTTAGATTTTACTTCTGGCTGGCTATAAATTCTTATTTTTTAAAAATGCTTACTATAGTAGCAAACTTGTTTCTTTAATTATCTACTAATAGAAAAAATCATAGAGGTCCAAGAATCAATAGTAACTTAGGAGTATTTGAGTTCTAGGACTAAGTGTATGCTAGTAGCAGGGGTGGTTTAATAAAGTGATGAGCTATCAGTGGAGCAACTGAGAGAATTAAGGACAGAGATAATTCAAAAATTTAAATTGCAAGGTTAACACTAGTAATGTAAAAATAAGCAATCTTGATCATTCAGACATTTAATTACTTGTATCTATAGAATGGTTGTTATATTGTCATTATTAAACAAGTACAATTACATAGAGAGGATACGATGTAGTGAAAACATCCCAAAGTAGGAATGGCAATAAGGAGATTGTGGAAGAATGTAGTTGTTTTGGCCACACCATACTTATAAGTATGAAGTGTGTGCAGTTAATGCTGGTAATAATAAATATCTTTTTAGTTATTCAGACCATTCAGACCACCAGACCTGATTCTGGCTGAATGGTAAATGTAAAGCTGGATTCTGAATGTAATCCTGAGCTAAATCCAATCATTTACACAAATTTTTTGACTGAGCTTTGACTAAATTTTGAACATTTGACTACCATAATTAACATATGATCTTAAAAAGCAAACATGAGAGAAATGATTTTGAAAATGGCTTACAATGGAAAAACAAAGAAATAAGAAATTAAATTAAATAAACTCAACATATATGAATAACTTATTAATTTAATTGATAGTGCTTATTACATTGAGTAATCATTGGCATATGTATAACAATAGAACTACTCACAGAGAAATGCTTAAAATACATGGAACAAACCATGAAAATTGTATGAAAAAATTGGAAAATTACTCTATTTTTTGTCCACATTTAAGGTTAATTCATTGATTACTATATATTCATTGGTTGCTAGGATGTGGGCTAAATATTATTCTAAAAGACCAATTTGATTTTTATTTACAAGAAAAAAACGTATATGAATAATCCACATTGACTTGAACTGGTCCATCAAGAAATCTACCTTAACATGATCAAACTCTTTAGTAAATAGATGACTAGTAACTAGAAATTAATTATAATACTGTTATTTGTACCAATATATCAATATATTAAACATATAAATACATGTGTAATATATTGACTGCTATAGCCTGAATTTGCAAAATAAAATAATTATATATTGATATAAAATAATTACCTATGCTTCTTGTAATGTTAATAGGATTTAACTTCATGCCACCAACATAACTGTACCCTGCATCAATACTCCAGCCATAGATAGAAATAAACAATTTACCATTTGGGTTAGAATGTGATACTGTATTAGTATCATTAAAAGATGTTGAATACCCATATCCATAAATGGAACCACTTCTGAACCATATATTGGAACCCATAATGGATTGGTAAGAACATTGTTGACTAATAAACTCTGGTTAAAGTAAGCATCATTTGGTACAACCACACTGTAATAACTAGTACCCACCTGACAACAATTGCAGAGAACTGGATTGAGTGTTCATATTGTTCTATTGGTGGTACTGTGTTAAGGGAAGGATCGCCAAAGTTGCCATCAGCATATGCTAGGCTAACACCCAATTTGAGCAATATAGATTGGTTGATCTGATATAATACTACAGTACACATTGTTGGTTGTATAGAACCAATTGGTGTTGAATTCATCAAATTTGATATATTCTGAACTGTAATTTATACCACATGGTTTTGATGCATTTGTTTTATTGTTAGTAGCATTACTTTGTAACTTTGTCCCATTACTTCGGACCATGTGAGGTGGTAATAAAAATGTATTCCCCCATGTTATTGTAGGTGTCAGTTGTGTAACAATAGGGTCATAATCAGGAATTCCAGCTGGAACTTGGGCAGCTTCATGTCCACTGATAATTGTGAGTGGACTATCAGATGTAATTTTTGGTTCCAGTAAGATCAACATATGGTTTAGCAACAAAAAATGTCTGAAATGAATGAAGAAAAAGTTGAAGGAATGTCCAGCTGAAACAATTATATTAACTGCAGCACTATCCCTGAGGATCTGATGGAACAGTAATGTCATTGTTTGGAATGATAGTCACACTACTGTTATTAAGACAACCAATAATCATGAACTGACTTGTCTGATCCAAATCACCAAATGTAGACACAACATAGTATGTGTATTGAGTTGTTGGCTGTTTATGACAAGGAAGAGCTAGATGAGACATGAAATCTGCTGGACTATGGAAGCTCCATGCAATAATGATATTGGCTCTGTGTCTAGAGAGTAAACTTTAAGACCCTTTCTCCTATAGGAATAAGTATGATCTAACACTTCATAACTTGCTGGTATAGCAACTTTATGAGGATTATGATAACTAGTTGTACCCATATATGAAAAGTTGTCATCAAGTGATGTGACATTGAAAGTAACAGGACTTGTTTTCATAGTATGAACAACAATGTACGTACTTCAGATCCATATACATTCTTATAGAATCCAACAAAGAACTCATTACTGTATGTACTGAGGTCAATCTGTGGCTCTATAATGAAGAAATTAATATTTAAATATGTATAGGAAGAAAGTCATTATTAAGGTCAGCTCTGATAAAACTGACATTAAGAAATACTTAACCAGATATGTATTGTATGCACAAAGAAGGTCTTATAAATTGAGGAAATGTAGGGATGGCTATATTTTATTTAAAGAAAGACAATAGAGGATGATATTTGGGATTACTATAATATAATTACTTTACACAAAAGTACCAGTGAATGAAAATTTTCAAAACATTAATTAAATATTGGGATACAAGTAATTAAACATCTCAAACAAATGTGTAGTCATAAGTTACTGTGTAAAATCAGGCAGACAGTAGTAGTGCCTATATAGGGATTGTATGATATTCTATTTTCCACCATGATAACTACAAAAGTAGGAATCTTACAAAAATTATTTTCATATATCTCACAATGAAACTAAATTTTGACTAACACAATACATCAAAAAAAAAAGCAAATAGGTATTTAGGAAATAGATTGTTTAATGAGAATTCCTTACATATTTTAAAAAATAATAACAACTTTTCTATTGTAGTTGGTGGGAGTGTACATTGTTGAATACAACATTGTTTTATCACACATACATAGAAATATGAAAATGTGGAGGTTTAGATTTTGTCTTACCAAATGTATCAGTTGTAGAGGAAAAAGAAACAGGATGACAACCAATATTAGCTATATCACTACAACAATCGTTTAATTGTAACAGTTTTGATCACAATAGCATCCATTATTTGAACAAGGTGGTGATAGGAACATTACACAACATCCAGGATATGTGAGATTAAGTGCCGAGCAAGAGCCTAACATTAACAAAAAAATGAACAACTTTTAATTTAATTTAATTCATAGTGGTCATTTACCTGCAATAACAGTCGGTGTAGGTGTAACTATAAAACCTTTTGAAGAAGATGAAAAACTTGGAAGATGTGTACTACTTGTCAAAGGGTATGGACTTTTAGATTCTGTACACAAATAAAAATGATATTAAAGTTTTATAATGATATTTAAAATTTCATGTAAGAGCTAAACTGAACACGAGCATGACATCTAACTACATGTGCTACTAATTCAGACATGAACTGAAAAGATTTCTGTTATAAGAATTCCCTACATTTGTAATTTTATAAGTATGAAAATAAGTATATAGTATGAAGATTTGTACTACTTGTCAAAGGACATGGAGTTTTAGATTCTGTATAAACATAAAAATGGCAATAAAACTCATAACTATTATATCATGTAAGAGATAAAGTGATCATGGTCATCACATCACTAACCACATATTCTATTACTGACATGTTAGGAAGAAACATTCATATATCTCACAATGAAACTAAATTTTGACTAAACTAAAATTTGACTATCACATTACATGACTTTAAAAAGCAAACAAAAAAATTGAATTAGATATGACATGGAATGCAAAATGAAGATTATAAATGAAAGTCATCCTTTAATTGTTTAGGAAGGTCCTCACTGCACAGTGAAACAATGACTAGAGATACAAATATTATATAATTAATAGCAGCATCTGAGGAAAACTAAAGCAATAGAATGATGGATATATAAGAATGGAGCAAGCTAGCATGATACAGAAGCAGGCTGACAACCAAAGAAAGAAAGAAATATACTACAAAAGACATAAGAAGTATACCCAATTATATATTGTTTAACATTAAAAAAATTTAAACATTCAATTTTGTTATTAGAGATCAATTGATATCACCAGTAATTATAGCAGTAGTGGATCCTGTGATTTGCATAAGGCATACGTGCCATTCCTATTTACTATTTCAATCAACTGAATTATACGAAGTTTGAATGTCCGTCCATAATAACAGACCTAATTAATGATCCAGTTGATGAGTTCCAATTTCTTATTCCTAATTCTATTTTGACAGGTGCACCTGTTTTATGTTACTTGATAAAACGCGGAGCACGAGCACCACGACCTCTCTCTTAGAATCGAGCGTCAGCAAGATGTTTCCAGTTAGGTTGGGTCCCGACTTTGGTTTTATATTGTAGGTAGGAAAGCCTTAGACGGACATTCAAACTCCGTATAACCCCGTTTAATTGAAACTGAATTTGAATGTCCGTTTGAGGCTTCACGCTCCGCTTTGTATTGAGTAACAGGAAAGGGCTAGAAATGTCACACGTGTCAAGAATGGAATAAGAAATAAGACCTTGGAATTCAACAACTACGTACGGAAGCCGAGGACGGACATCATTCCAATTATAACACAATCATGGTAATAGAATTCTTTGCCAATTGCAAGGATGTTATAAGGATACCTGACTTTCTGAATGCTCTTGCTTCTATGAGTGTCACTAAATTAGCATAATTATGTTATTATATATCTTATCCTTAATGGTCAAATTATTACAAAAAATGTTGTATGACAGAATAGTGATTTTTACTTGGCTGGTGCCATCAAATTGCATCATATATTCAATCGCACAGAGAATACATCTCAGTGGTACATAACCTCAATGGCAACCTGCTAATTCATTGACCAACATACGTTGATATAAACTAGGATTTTAAACCTTCATGTTTAGAGGAAATGTATAGCATCTAGCGCTTAGTCAGGTCTGGTCTAGTCAGTGTATTATAGATTGCCGCTAATACAGTATCAGTATCGTATTAGTAGACTCTCGTAAAATAAAATCATAGATAAATACGATATCTACAGCCACGCCCTCACACCTGAAAAAGTGACTTTGCGCTTACTTTATAGCTGTTGTGTCATCTCTGTGTTTACCAAGTCATTTTAGCAGTTAGATTAACTAATTTCGACGTGCCAAGCATGATTATTTGTAAATGATATGCCTTTTAAGAAAATATTATTTATCATTATGATAAACTCTTGGGTACGTATCTCCATATGTAATTAATATTAATATCCTATCAATCTCATCACTCAAATGAAGAATACTCACACAAGACTCCTCCTTAATAGAAATAACCATAATTTAATTATATTAAAAATGCGCAACCACACACACACACACATACACAACACAATAAATATTTACATACCTCTAAGGAGACTTTTTCAAGGATTGAAGAAGTTGAAGTGTAACATATTGTGTAGTATTTGATATCCAATCATCCACAGAAGACAAAACTATCAATTACCTGTGTAGTACATGTAGTTGCTGATTGAAGAACCTATAGGGAGATGTGATCATCAATGATATACAGACTGTAAAAATTGTTTAGTTGATTTAATCATTATTTGGTTATAAATATATACAGGTTACAATTCCAAACTTATTTTTGTTGACAAAGTAATCATAATACTATTTATATTACTAATGTACTATTGTTAACGTTTATGCAATTATATTGGTTTACTTTTTGCATGTACAACATATATAACCATGTATTAGTTAATCAACCAATTAATTTTTACAGTGCGTGTAGACATTAAATAGATAGCATTAGTTTCAAACCTTTGAATTGCCTGTTATTCCAGTAATCATTCAAGTTAAAAAACTTCAAAGGCAAGACATTCAAGTTAGTGTCACTCAAAAGAATATCAGTACAGAATCCATTATCAGTATAACAGGATTGATGACTATTGAAAGCAATTGTTTGTAATTCACTGCATGTTCCATTTGAGTTATAGACATTGCTGTTCAAATGGTTTTCATAAGGCAGCTGTTCACATTATCAACCCAACTTTGACCCCCTATATGATATTAACGAATATTACATAGAAAAGTATTAAATACTTACAGCAGATGTAAAACAACTTTGATTATTGTTTTAAACGGTGGCAGTATCTGTCACCATAGGCAAGAGGATATCCATTAGTACCACACTGAAATCTTAGCTCTACACACTGAGTATAAAGTCACAGTTACCAGTATTAGCTAGAACTGTACAGTTCTGAGCTTTGACAGTAACCGTCAGATAGAGCACCACTGATAACACGAGTAGCGTCATACTGTAATGCGATGTTGTTTGTATTCACATAGTTTAAAATATCTTTAACGCCCACTGCCTTATTAATACGATAGAGGTAGGTGAGCAACTTTCATTCAAAAAAATCTGAATACCCGGAATGTACGGACGTCATCAGCCGTACAAATCATTGTTATTGTTAAAACAATAATAATTGAAGAAGAACTGTAAAAATAAGTTTCTATATAGACAGTATATAGTACTTTTCTTATTAAGCGTGCGGGCGTCTGAGCATGAGATTATTAAAAAATTAATAGTAGTTCATAAATTTGAAATACATTGTATATCGTCAAGGAATTTTGACTAAAACGCGTTTTGCATCTTATCAGAGGTCAATTATGATTGCATAGTCATGGAATTGTAAAAACTATATATACATGACTCAATGTACATGTGTATCTGTCATATGTTATTATTTATATGATATATTGAGCCTGAATAATATATAATATAGTGTGTTTTGGAAAACTGAAAGTAAAAGTCTTTTAAGAGTCTATATATATATAGAATTGTTGTGTCTAAAGTTAATGCTAAAATCCAAGAATGCATTCAAATGACAATTATTATGACTATGTACCCAATTTTCAGATAACGTATAACAAAAGAAATGCCTTTAGGATTATAGAAGCATTTTTCAAACACCTACAAAGCCACTATAATAGTACCTGACTTGATATTTTATTGTACTAATTCTGTGAGTAATACTAGTAGTTTCTGATGAAAAAACATTTGTTGTATATGCCGTCATGTCATATTGCTGATGCAAGTGTCATCATATATTATTATACTAATACTATCACTAATAAAGAAACACCAAACCTATATTGAATTAAAACTGAAAATGTCTTCTTTGTAAATGCAAGCACTGCTATCAAGATTGTGTGCTCTATATTTTTGCAATTCTAAATAGTGCAGGATACTCTATTCTACATTATCTTATTACAAATAATAAATAAAAAGGTCATCTACCCGTGCATTAATTCATGTCAATAGACAGATATTTATGATTCCCATAACTTGTCTATTGTATTTTTAATTTATTAAAGAATAACCAATACGTTCGAAATTCTATAATTTGTATAGAGTATGTTATTTACTGACAAATTCTAGCTATTCTAGTTTCCAGTATGTTGCACATTTATTTAGTGGTAATAATTTTAAACAATTTAGTAATGACATGAACTCCCTCAGGTTTAAAACTCAGATTTGTATATAAGAAGGGTATATCCTCATATATATTTCTGTGTTATTACATGTACAGTGTGAATGCTGTAACTACACCTACTATGTTATCCCTAGTACCAACACTCTGTAGGGTGCATATTATTCTGTAATTCTAAGTAAGTAACGTATTAGTAAGTGATGATAAGTGCACTGTTAATTTACTTGTATGTATGGTTATGCTAAAGAGCCAACAGAAATATTGTGCACCATGTCTTGGTGTAAAAATACAAGCTATACTTGAAGATTTGGTTATTTTGACTTTTAATGCATCCACTCTAAAATTATATTTGTCTCGTTGATTAAAAGGTCAACAGACTTTCATATCAATAGACAGATATTATGATTTTATAACTGTCCAGAAGTAATTTAGAAAAGAATTAAAATCAAATAAAAAATTCTATCAATTAGACCATGTCATTATTCCTTACAAACTTAAAGTAGTCTCCGAAAATAGATTTATGGTGGAAACAACCAGAGGTGAACCCAAAATAGAAGGGGCGCATAGCGATGTTGTATAATAATGTATCATATCTAGTACAGTGTTTTACATGGCTTGTGCTGTAACTAGGCAAATGTGCTTCAAGAGGACACGTCAATTGGCTACCATTCTACTAATGATATAGGTTACATTAATCTATGAGTAGGGTAGTGGCCAGAAACGTAATGAAAACTTGTTAGCTTATAGGTGGCGTAAAAGAAAGCGGTTTGCTAACCAGGTTAATGAATGGTCTCATAACCTTTGATAGAAAAGTACAGATACCTAGTGAAGTTGTCAGGTAACATAAAACTGTCATGCAACAGCTGTTGACCAAGCAACAACTTTATAAAGTGAGACTTTTGTTTCGTTATCATCGTGGATATTGTCACAGTTAAAATACATTGGGTCCAATTGGCAGGTACCGGTTACGTCAGCATATTTGAGCGCGAATAATGAGTATTATAGAATCAGAAGTTGTTAATAAAGACGTTTGGGGCGTATTGGAGGGTTACTGTCATTCTGTCAGTGCAAATGTCCCCATAGTACCTAAAGCCAATGCTTTGGAAGATTTGCTCGGCAAACACGCACTGCGTAGACACCAATCATAGGGGATCTTGCCACAAGAATTCTGTTCTTCTTTAGAATCCTCTGAAAGACCGTAAGCGAACAAAAAAGCTTTCTTTGTCTGAAAAATTTCGAAAAATTATCGATTTCATTAGTACTCGAGAATTTTATAAAAACTCATACCTAAGCTTATATTTTCCAACTTTTTAAGTGAGAATTATCTCCCTACTTTTTTGGAAAGTTATGACAGTTTACTACTTTTGCCAGTTATCCTGTCTACTACAATGAGTGCGAAACTAAAATACTATCACCATAGCGGTTAATGGATAATACCGCTAATTTACACAGACCTTGGAAAAGTTTTGTACCTTCAACATTAGTTGTAACATAGAACCAGTAACACACTAAAAGGCATACTTTTTCCCTTTGATTGAACGAGTCCTGGTCATCTTTAATCACCCTGCGCTTGATTAATTCTTCTTAAGACAGTCTCCTGTTAAGACCCTTAGTTTTCTAACAAATTTTTAGTGTCTCTCGATTCATCATTACTTACCTATAGTACCCGGTTTTTTAACAGAAGATTCAGCTACTTTTACACCACCTCTTTTTATCTCGATGAATTTGAGTATACTCTAAACATTACAGTATCGGTCATACTGCATAGAATACTACAGAAAGTTATCCATCCACAACAAATCTGAAAGTCTTTATAAATGCAATCAGAATTATCAATTAATAAATCTATTTACAGTTACATAAACCCACATTGCAGTTTTTTTGCCGCAGTAACTTTAACCAAATTGCCCTTTGAGATAATCCCACCACATATTTGGTGACCACTTGTAATGGGAAAATGGTAGAGTTCTTGAAAATAACAAATCTGAGCTGTCATTTGGGGGGTAATAGGAATCTTTGCCTCCATTCTCATAAAGACAGCCATGATATAATAGTCCTACCTTAATATGTTTCATTCAATGAATCTACATACTTAGCAAATCTAATGTAGAATTCCATGATGCCCCTATTAGGGTAAGGGCCATTATATTTAGTTTGCTGCTGTAGAGAATGGAGGCAAAGAATTCCTATTTCAAAATGACAGCTCAGATTTGTATTATTTCCACGAACCTACCATAGAAGTCTTCGGAAAGAATCATATCATAATGCATTTTCGTATTGTCGAGTTTGCAGGGTAGCGTTCCTTAATAATTTAGAAGCTAAATGACAATTTTATCTGATTATTCTTTATAACTATATGTATCACTGAGGCATGTGTCTGAATGTTTCTAGTTTGTATAAACACTGGGAGTTATGGCTTTACCAGTTATACTTCCTAGAATGAATCCCTAGAGAGTTGCTACTATACTATATTAATATTAGTGTACACACTGTTTAAAATTGGGTTAAATATCGTATACCCAGAGTGTAACTTATCTTGGTTTAAGGAGGTTAATCTACCTTAGGTGTACAGTAAATTCATTAGGTGTAAACCATGCATTTCACCATAACAATTGTCAATGATGATATAGTTTTACTCTGCCTTTTACTTTTCTAACTCATATCTTAATTATCATAAATTTTATTAATAATTTATTATTAATTCATTTATTAAAATTATTATTATATAATTTATCTAAATCATGATGTTATATACTGTTTAGGACTATACAGTGTTAGACTGAATGACAAACCAGGCAGTGTTCTAATATGATGTGGTTAGATGAACCCAAAAGGTCCTTGATATTGGACTTTGTGTATTTTAACTGAGGACATTTGAACAACAAAAACAATGATAGATCTATAATTGTAATTCTAATGTGTGTTAAAACTTGCACTTGGACTTATAATCAATGACAAATATATTGAGCAGCTTCCCAAACACAGATAATCTGTGTCCCTCTTCACCACCAAGCCCAAGACTCTTGTACAATGTGCCGGTCAATGGACACCCATACAACCCTGTAATAAAGAATCACAAAATAACCTTATAAGTTCTTGATGCCAAATCAAGGCAGTTCTATTTACAACACATACTATATCTAGTCCTCATAGCCAAGTCACTTGTTTAGAAGGGAGGGACTTTAGGTGATTGCATGTTTAAAATTGTAATACTTTCAGGAGAGTTTTATTCTCAGAAATTTGTTAGCGAAATTAATTAAAACAAGTACACATAGTGTATGAGCATTCAAACATGTTAATCATAATACTCTTGTAATATCTCCTGAGCACTCAACTAACTCTGGTGAAGCAAACCAAAGCAGACCCAATGTTCACCTAGATGTAATGACTGGGTGAAATGATAGCAAATGAGAATTATGTATTCACCTGGAACCAACACATCCAATGTTCCAGAATGATACTCAAATTATTCATCCTATGGTAGCACTGAAGTTTTCTGGAGACGCATGGCCAGAGTGGTAGGGTAGATTGACTGTAAGTTTACCACACTTTGAGTGATTTTTTTTGAAATAGGAATGTTTTGCTTCATAAGTGCATTTGTCCAGTGATTGTCTTAGTGGTCCAAATCTGTTAAAATATAAAAATTGCATACATGTAATATCCTGTTCTAACTGTTATTGCATAACTCACTCAAGAATCAACCTTGGCATTGCACACATATAAGTTGTAGTTAGAGGGGGGGGGGGATTATGGGGGTATTATGCTTATACAGTAGCTTGAACTGTTGACAGTGGTCAGAAATATACTGTTGCTAATTAAGCTACATCATCTTCAGGAGCTCTGGGGCCTTAGGATATCACCATCTCCACTAAGAAGTCCAATAATTGATCCAAAATTTCATGCACCACTAGAACCCTGTCCCCAACCATCAATGGTAAAACCCTTCTCCTAGCACCCACATTTATGCAGCCTACGAAGTAGTAAACGTCAAAAAAATAAACATGATGTTTGAAACGCTTTGTTACCTTCTTGCTTCAGTTTTTCATACAGCACTTCGATAGAGTAGATATAAGCAATAGTTGATGGTCGATTCTTCAATCTCCAGTCAATCCTATTTTCAAGACCAGTTTATTTGTTGGTTTGAGATACTCTAAAGAGTAGTAACATCGTTGGTCTATGTGTTGCTGAAGGATTTCTTTTTGTTTCATACTCAAGAATACATAAGAGAGTTTTAATTAAATGATAGCAAGTATCGCTTTTGTACCTTCAAGGACATCATGCACACATCCTAGTACAAGGGCTTCCTGAACAACTTTGAAGTACAGTAAACTCATCCAAAATTGACCTCTGGTTGATCCCCAAATTTCATAGATAGTTTGTCTCGTCTCATTGACTAGTTTGCTTTGTCAAGTATCTCACATTCTTTGTGTTTCATCAGGGTTACGTAATATAAGTTTGGATTCAGTGAACATTGACTGAATGTCAGATGGTAGAACAAGGCCGTGACGACAACCTCTAGGGCATGGACCTTCCTTTAAAGCCGCCTAATAATATTGCTTGCCAGCGTTGTCAGCAGAACCAAACATAGAGTTTCCCATTCATTGAGGCTGTCCTCGTATCTGAAACATATATCCTGTTTCCTATAAAAGAGTCAACAAAAGTTAGACAAGATACAGTAAATGTGATTGCTCACCAATTTCTTTATGTCTTCTATAATTCAGGCTTCAAATTTTGTTACTCACCATACTTCTTCAAAAGCTCACTCTTTACCACAATCTGCTTAGTTGAATCCGGCTCACCTTTGAGCGGAAAAAGAAGAAGGTTTCCAAGGACAAATAAAATACAGCTATATTGCATAGAGGTGGAGATAGACTGTTAATTAAATCACAAGGATGAATGAATAACTTACCAGGCTTGTGGATAATACGTTTTGAACCTAGTGGGTTACATACCTCTAAATCATCATAATATCGAAAATATCCTGAAGAAAGTTTGAGTCTAATGCTAGGAGGGATGTTTTGAAACTAGTGGCCTCACATAGTCTGCTAATATTCCATCATCTGAATATGAGCCCATCTCACCTAAAGCTAAAATATTTTATACTGTGTTTTCTAAAAGTGTACATATTTACTATGAAACATACCATTCTCACAACATCACAGATTATAAAAGAAGGACTGAATGGTTTTTCAATAAAGGAATAATACATCATTTCTTCTTGCACTTCAGCATGTCTTCTCTTTTTCCCACCTCCCTGTCCACTGTCTTTCGGGGCACCAAAAAATGGGGGGCCAAGCCAAAGGGAATTGCTCTGGCTCCTTCTAAAATAACATGAACCTAAATTATTACTGACCACTACAAAAATCGTTATTATAATACTTTCTTACCACCAAACTTCAACAACTCTTTTTTGTATATTTCAGCTGTGCATGCTGAGGTTTTGCAATACCCAAAATAATAGATAGAAATAGTTTAGCACTAAATAACTGGTCAATCCCTGAAGCCATGTTGGTCAATACTAAGAATTTGACAAGATCGATTTCAATTCATCATGCAGTCCATGAGTATATTTTAAAAAAAAATCAGTTTACATCCTTAAGAATTTGTTCCATTGTGGACTGGTTAGTTTTGTACATCTCTTGGACTTTTGTGGAAATCCAGTTACAGCAGCCCTTTTCTTTGAATACAGAATGGATGATCATCTCTGGGTCATGGAATATTCAGATGTTTTCCACATTCAACCATGATCAGGGTCATCCTGATCTTGAAAGGTAGAACATTGAATAACAGCTCAGAAATCCTTATGAAATCATACACAGATTTCTGTAAACTTCGAATTTTCTAAATATATTTGTTTTCGACAACCACCTTCCGAGACAACAGGTGAATACAAAATCCGGTCTGTGTGCTGGACTTTTCGAACATGTGTTTAAGCAAGTACATGAGGTCTTAAGGTACCATAAAATGACACATAGTGGGCAAAACTTTGATATTTTCCGGGATCCATGATTGTTTTGTTTTGTGTTGTTTTCGTTGGCGTTTTATTGAGGGTGTAACGTGTTGGTGGCCTTTTTTTTACGTTTTTTTGTGATAACTGGCCAGGGACCTGGGTCCCTTCTATGTTGGTGGCGTGTTTCTAAGGCGAGGGGGGGGTGGTCGGCATGTGTTTTGCGGCATGCGCAAAACTTCAAGCAGTTTTAGCACCTGCCTTAACAAGCTGCCCTCAGTTCTCCTCTACTTTTCAATGGCGAGTTGCGTTTGTATTGGAAGATTTGTCTGCTGATGTAAACTCTCTCTGATTCCTGTCATCCAATTGAATCGTCCTCAGAAAGTTTTTGGACAACTTCAAAGCCATTCCATTGACGAGAAACGTTTCTTTTCTATGAGCGATATGGACATCTCAAGGAAGTTCTGAGTAAAAATACCGTCATAGGGTCAAGTTAGGGAAAAGGTTATAGACAGATACAATCTGCTAAAAAGGTCCGGGATATATTTTATCCACTATTTTCTAGTGTTTAAACTGTTTGCTCATCTGTGCTTGATATAAAGTTTTTTCTCTAAAGCAATTTATCACACAATTATCATTGCTAGGAAAACAGAGTCTTGACGTAAATAATGCAGTCATTGTTCCTCAACTTTAAATGTCCCATCTCAAAATTGGCATCACACATGTTGTGATACCCTCTGGCTTTCTCTCTCCGGACAGAGGAAGCCACTAGCCACTGGTCAGATCACAGAATTAAAGATGAGAACAGAGATCATCCAAGCTATCTCATGTCGATGATGAATACATACAAGAACCCCTTCAGTGATCAGTACAACACCATGTGTCGTAAACTGATTGACACCTAATCCAATAATTAAAGATGAATTGGCTCTACTGGCTATGTAAGTGTGGTGGTAATTTTTTTTATTGTGTACTTGTTATTGACTAAGAATTTTTCATTTCTTAGGGTTCTTGGAAAAAAAGCTGCAGGCCCGATTCAAGTTTCTTCGTCCCATCTACTTATAAAACAGATTCTGTTAGTATTGAAGCCATCTCAAAACGTCAGAAAGACCTCAACACTTGGAAGTGACACAAGTACTGTATGGATGATCGAAGATTATGTTATCTCTGACAACAAAATTGGCTGAATTACAGCACTAGTTGTATTCTAAACGAAAAAAGGACCGTTCCCTTGCTACATAAATCGCTGTTTGACCAGCAACACATGTTACTAGGGTAGGGCGTGCGGGAAACTGGTAACATAGATGTTTAACCTCCCGTTTGTAGAAATCCTCGAGCAATACCCATCATTGCAGATTCGGAAAGTATTAAGTTATCTCTTAAACAATTTAACAGAGTAAATTATTTTACACCGTGTAAATTACCTCTCTATTCCCAGTTTAGGATGGAATTCAAAACTATTATTTGCTTGGATGAAAAGACTAGCATCCGTCACTCATGGAAAGTTGGCAACCTGGGAAACAAGGATAATTGCTTTTCTCAGATTGGAATTCAAGCATAGGCCAAAACTGACACAGCTTCTTCAACCCTCCTGATGAGCAAAGTGAAGGACCTTGTGGATAAATGTGCTTCACTATAATTCACTGTCTAGGATACAATGAACATGATTTTTTGTAATAGGTTTAGTAGCCTTTCAATTATTATCTGAATTGTGATTCCTAAAAGCCGCCATGAGAGGCCGGGTACAGTGTTGTGAAGGTAATGTTTAGACTTTAGGTAATTGTTATGTTTTTTGGTTGTGATTTAACAATTTCGACACTCATAGTTTTTCCTCAAAATTTTTTTAATATTCATAAAAGTTCTTTATTTTCACATTAGAATCGGTCGATGACTTGTCAGTTCCTTTTCTGCAACAGTTCATTCAGTGCTCCATACATGATTCGTAATCCATTCTGCTGAAGAGACCACTTTCCATATCATGGTAGAAGAAGAAGTCCACATGTGAACTCAGTTCTTTTTGAGAATGCCTTGATCCACCCTGATTGGCTCTTACATATCTTTATGATATAGGCATAAACCCAAAGCCTGTCCAGTCACTTTTATTCATGATCCAGCACTATGTATTTGGACTAGAAGACCTCACAACAAGATACCCCCTGCAGTTATTGAGATTGTTACATCTCTAAAGAAGATGGACAGTATACTTTATAAATTAGATAATGTTAGTTTATTAGTTTATTATTAAGTTTACGTTTATTATATCATGCGCGGTCTTTTTTTTTTTGTATTTATATGTATGTATGTTTATTAGTTTTATTCTAGTTTTTTATTCTCACATGTATGTTTATATTATTTGTTTTAAGCTAATAAATAATGTTAAGTCAGATTTCAATTTTAAAATAAGTTTTCCAATGTACACACTTGAAAAGATGTTTGATATACACCAATATGGTGTAAATATCAGTCTAGATTTACCCCTAGGGTTAGCGGTTTTTAAAAGTGTGGTGGTGCACATCCTATTTTGGTGTAATGATACACCCTTGGTTTAACAGTGCCCCTGAATATTTTGCTTGTGACTATACTTTACCATATTATATATACCTTATTACTTCCACAAACGTTATTAGCAAATCACTTTCTGTTTCCTTACATCAGCAAATGAAACGGTGGGCCTAAAACATGCTTAATAGATCCACATCTGACTGTATAAGTTAATATTATGTTTATATATGTATTAATAAATATATCTAATTAACCGAACTTTATGATAATTTTGTAAGTTGTTACAACAATTACAGAAATTCACATAGTGTCATCATTACAGTCTGAATAACAATCATATTCTGGAATATTCTGAATAATCAGGTATTGATTTCAATGTCTGAAAAAGGGTTTCAACGTCTTGTGTTTCAGACTTACTACAGGTAGTGGAACTTGATGGTGATACTTTTAAGAGACAATGACTAACCCCAGAGTAAGAAATCACTATCAATAAAAATATAACTCAATGTCTCCAGTGTGCATGGCTTAATTATAATTTTTGCAAATTTAATTTTGGAACCAATCATGTTTTGAAAATTTTCATATTTTGTTGAGCACAGGATCAGTCATTGTTGCTTGATTGAATTGTAGATGTAGTATTGTGAGTTCAGTGGTAACCATGACAGTTCAATGACGTTATGAGTACTAATTTATTCTATATTGAAAGATGAACGGTTGAACAAATGGATAACAGATGAATTGATGGGTGGACAAATGGATTGATAGTGTATGGAGGCATAAAAAGATGATGAATGGATTGACCTATAGATAATATGATACCTACAGTATTCCAGAGTTAGCAAGGAATGATAACTTGTCAAGTATTTGTGGTTATCAGCAGGTATCCAATGTTCAATATCATCCACTATCAATTTTCCTCAACTCATAAATCAGTATAGTCCACAGGAGAGCTTATAAATGAAGTGTAACTCCTTCAGATTCCTCCAGATGCTGAATTCATTAACAGCCAATCTGGTTAATCATCTAGATTAAAACACTGACTAGCAGACTATATAGATACATCACAAGAGAAGCAACAAGATCTGTTGTCTCAAGAAAAGTTCTATATTTTAAGATATATTGAGAGTAGATGCAATGAAAGCTGAATGTTTAAAGTTTAGTTGATCATTAAATCACACAACACAAGAATAATTATTTTGTGGTAAATAGAGCATGTACAGTATGTTATAATAGTTTTGTATGTAGTTGGCTATTCTCTTAATGCAAACATTAATTTACTTAAAATACTTAAAAAGTAATCTGGATCAATGTCAAGTAAACTCATCAAAATTCAATTAAGTGAACAGTTAAGCAGGAGACTATTGATGTATTAATGACCGTATTTCTTTAACACTGATAATACCATAATAAGAACCATTAAAGACTGTGGGTAGTTTATTAATTGAAGTATTCTTATTAACTGAGGACACTATTGAAGACAATTATATAATTCCTGGAAATGCCACAGAAACCTAAAAAATAATGTAGATAGAAGCTAGAAACACAGGCAAATGGAACAATAATATTTAAGTTAAAGCTTACACTGTTTAATAATTTCCTTAGCAGTGCTGTCATAATGAGCTATGCATGGTTACCAAGGTGACCATACTGTAAAATACACAAGCGTGTTTAATGCACTGCGCAGTTTATGTACATGTATTTGTGAAGTTATTAAACTTCATTTAATGAGACTGTATGTGTCCACTACTATAAAAGACACATAGTACACAATGCTGAGTGTACAACAAGTAAATAAAATTTCTAAACGTATTCATCAAATATAGGGATTGTAGTAAAAAATTTCAAAGTAGGAATGGACATATTCTGCATAGTAGTCACAACATCAAGGGCATAATGCTTTGCTGCAACAGTTGGATGAGCCAAACAGTCCCATATAAGAAGTCTAAAGAAAAAACTGTTCAGGTAGATAAAAAGTGAGAATTTTGTTTAAGGAATGTATTAGTTGAATATATATCATTCACATATATAAATTGGGTTCAGTTACTTCTTTTTGACTACTATGGGAGTTCATACTGCCATTCCTACTTTGAGAATGTTTGAGATGTTTTTACCACCATCCCTACATTTAATGTATATTTTTAGAAATACATATACTTATAATAATACTGAATTTGTCTTACTTTATTGTAAAACTACTAGATTATTGTTAATGAGTGTAGTTTAATGCAATATACAATTATTTTTTGAAGCTGTTACATAAACAAAATATCATTGGAATACATCAGCAGCTAATATATATAGTTTTAATAGAATACTTCAGTTATTTTTATTTATTCTTATTGTTTCAACTCTGAGTATTTTCAAAGACAAACCTCAAAATATTAATAAGATTAACAAGTCACTTCAGTTCTAATAAAAGGGTTCAATAAAAGTAAACACTACAACTGTACTAATAAAACTATCTAATTTATTTATCATAAAAAATGACAATTAGCAAACTTGTTTATTAATCCTGAATGATAGACACACTTTGTGACTGATATTGTTTCTCTCTTCAACTTCCGTCATTTTCTTTTCATTTTGATCTTCAGTAAATGTTGTCTCAGCAGAAATGAAAACTTCTATCTTTGATTCTGTCTTCATAGTCTCTAGAGTTGTCTCAGTAACATTCTCTTTCACGTTGCCTGATAGTTGAGCGTAAACTGCCTCTAATACCAGAGACACGTTTTTTATTCTTAATGAAAAATGCAGTTGATGTGATATCATTCCAAGTATTCCTAATTTCTTTGGAACGAAGACAATGCATTATAAAAGTGAACAGACCATGAAAAGCAGTGATAATCACAAACAATGCAGCAAAGAGATCTCGTACTGTCTTATTGGTATGAATATCTTGAGTAGCTAACAATCCAATACCCCATCCCAGACCAAGCAAGATACACAATGTTACAGTTATAATAAGTTGCTGGCGAACAAATGCTATGTTATTATTGTCCCTTTGTTTTGAAATTTGACTGGAAGTTCTTTCTTAGAAGAGAAACAATGATGATGATGAACACCACCCAATTAAACAAATATATAATCAGAAATGGAACTATCATACCAATATAGTATGGCTCATTAAAGGCACGACAACTATATAATAATAAAATGTAGACATTTTATATACACAAACATAACAAATGTACTTACAAATGATCACTCAAGTAGTTTTTATAATTGGGAGCAAAACAGAACAAGACAATGAACAATGGAGTAACTAAAAGTAAGAAATAGTTATATAGTACATTATGTCAATGATATTAAGTACTTACTCCATGATGATATGGTAGCTTTTAAAACAAAATGATGAATTTTTCTTCCAAGAACAATAACTAAATTCATATATAAATTGATAGCCTCAGCAGCCATGATCATGAAAAGTGTTAAAAAGAAATACTGCAATACAACAGCTGTAACAACACAGAGTCCAGGAATAGTATGACTATGGACAGCAAAAATAAAGGCAATATAGAGACCCATTAATGCAAAAACACAAGTTTAGAAGAAGTTGTCCATGATCAGAAGTGCGTAGTTTCCTATCAGGACAACATAATAAAGTGAAGATAAATTAATAACATACTTGTTAGCAAAGTAAGAGATGATAGTAATAGTCAGACAAAAGATAGAGATAATGATACCAATGTAAGTCACAGAATCTAATAACAATGTCAGTTCAGTTTGTTCTATTGGTTCATTAATAACAGGAGATACATCCTATAAATCATAATAATAAATAACAATATTAATTCTATCATTACTTACCATTAATATAGCAAGTTAGTAAGATGATTACATTCACATAGAATTATTGTTTTATTAGTAGTAGTGTTATGACATCCTTTATTAGACCAGTCTCCATATTCATCTAACAGCAGCAGTTATCTTAAAACAGTTACTAATTCAACTTACTGTCTAAAGATTGATTCCAGAATGAACATTGTGGAGATGACCCATTTAAATTCTATAAGGAAATTAGAATAACTAGTACCAAATACATACCTCAATACTTACTGGATTAATCAGGAAACTAAGACCTACTGGAGGATCCAGTTTATTTATTCTATCTGTTCCTAAAACAGTAGCTGAGATGATGACACTACCAATCTCAAGAAAATTATTATTTCTTCTCAAGAATAGAGAGTCAGTAATGAAGACTGAATGAGTGATTCTAGTATTATTAGTAATATTTTGAACTGTACTCAGTAAATTGTGTGGTAAACTGATAGATGCAGTATGTTGTTGACTAGTTGTTCCAAATACTAAATCATTAGAGTTAAGAGTTTGATTTCCATCTGAATATCCTCTATATAATTTACACTGAATGTTTGACCAGATTGTGTAAATTCTACAATATCCACTTGTTGTACAGATACAGCAAATGATTGTTGTGTTATTATAACTGGTTCAGAAATATTAGTGATTGGTATACTCTCTACAACTGACTCAATAGCTTCTAACATTCTATATATTAAAAGACAATATTGATATCTGATAATATACAAAGCTAACTGACTTAGCTGATGTGTTAGCTTTTTCCTGGCTGGTCTGTAAAGTTTCTTGATTGACATTTAAAATATTGTCAATTACTTCAAAAAATGTAGTAGACAACTACAAATAAAACAAATAAATAGTTCGTCAAAACAATTGTAAAGAATGTCTTACTGTAAAATTTCCTGATACATCTTGTGTAGCTGTTATAAGGACATTCATACTTGCTATCACTTCAGTAGAACCTAATCTACTGCTATTACTGGTCAGATTCTCCAATTGTTTTCATTTTTTTTACAACTGGTGCCTAAACAAAAGTAATAGTTTCAATCAATATTACAGTTGAAACATGTATGACTAACATTTCTTAGGCGACATATTTCACGAGTTAGATCACTGAAATTACAACTGCTACATTTGGTTCAGTCCACATACCTCCATTGGTGAAGTCTCCTTCACAATATCTAGTAGCTTGAAGTATTCCTCCTCTTTCTGAATTTTTGTTACCACAAGGACAGCTCTTGATGACTTGTACTCCAATGTTAGTTTCAGGCCACAAAATAGTGATATTAAGATCTTGTCTACCAGAATGTGATGGTATAATAGTATTGGTAGCAGGGCAACCATCTTGATGAAGTTATAGATACTCAATTTATTTTAATTATGTTGACATACCAAATCTGTCTACTTTATCTAATGAAATATTAACAGTGATTTGTATATTTAGTGCAGCCAATTGTTGTTGTACTCCAACTCTGAGTTGTTCAGTAGCTTCATTCTTTGTTACCAAAGTAACAACAATAGGAATAGTATTAAGTTGTGCAGTGTAACTGTAATTTAAAGAGAGGAATACTATGTCATTGACTTAAAGATACACACTTACTTAATGTTACTTGAATCAAGAAGTTGTAGGAATAAAAAGAAAGTATTTAAATTATTTGGTAAACTGTTACCAGAAAGTAAAGTGTTACTCTACGAAATGAATTTACAATATGGCTCTTTATATTAATGGACAGTACCTGATTAATAATACCCTGAATTACCTCCAATACAGTCCTATTGTTTGTCTGGTAATTATCTGA
The DNA here is from genome assembly GCF_016097555.1 of Gigantopelta aegis. Lineage (NCBI taxonomy): Eukaryota > Metazoa > Mollusca > Gastropoda > Neomphalida > Peltospiridae > Gigantopelta > Gigantopelta aegis. Next base: position 55,119 of record NW_024532797.1, read on the forward strand.
TATGTGTATCTCAGCTTTATATTGAAACAACATCTATATTGATTAAATCATAATAAAACACTTTATGTTTTATCTTAATAAATACCTGAAATTTTAATATAACACTTGAAGAGTTTACTGAGATAATCTTCTTCTCTCTAATTATACTCTTAGCTTCACAGTGATAGAATCCTCTATCATTTAACTCAGTTCAGTAAACATCAATACAGAAGGATCATTGTTGTCATTAAAAATTAGTAATGACCTCATCTTTATACCACAAAATAGTAGGAATTGGATTACCAATAGCTCTACAAGTAAGATTAACAGTGGAATAGATTCCCTGAAGTATTCTAGGTGGTTGTGTAATTTCTGGTAAAATGTAGATTATCACAACTATAATTTTAAAGAAAATTTAACACAGTATGCATTACTTTGTGTAAAATTACCTTGTTCACAATTAATACCAGTATATCCACTATAACAATCACACACATATCCATTACTCAAACTATGACATTTACCATATTTACCACAAGGAGAATTCAAACAGTAGTTGTTGGTAAAGCTGAAAATAGACAATTAGAAATGAAAATCACTTAAGTCACTTACGTTCACTACATGGAGTAGCATATGGTGTCATCAAAACAGTTCTAGACTTAACTTTATTATCAGCTTGACAGGAGTAGCTACCATTATCATTCCTCTCAAATCTTTGATTGTAATCACACTTGTAGTAGAATATAGTTTGTGTGTAAAAACCATTGGACTCCTGTGATGATACAATTGTTACTCTGCTTGTGTTCAATAAGAGTTGTTCATTTTTTTCTCCATACAATAACAGGTTGTGGAATACCATCAGCAGTACAGTTGAATGTTACATTTTGTCCTTTACTTTTTGTAACAAATGTTCCAATATTGTTTAATTATGACTGCATTAACTAAAATAAACAAGATAGTAATTGAACTCTGTATTAGTAATAGTATGTTAATGAATTATATATATGCGTATATTTGTTGTTTAAAATATTTGAAGTAGTTGTCTCATAAACATTTAAATAATGAATTAACAAAAACTAACTTACCGTAAACACTGAGTGTAGAGTTAACAGAATCAATACCATAAGCATTAATGACTCGCAATTCATATGTACCAGTATCTTCTGAACAACTAGATCCAATATCAAAGTACCAGGATCTGAATCACCACTTAGAAATTGTGACCATCTTTGTACCATTTCAAATGTAGAGGAAAACTACCCTGATAAAATCATAAAATCACTTAATACTTTTATAAAACAAACTAATCACTAACTTGTGTTAAATTACATCTAAAAGAACAGTTGTACCATCAGCTACCTATAGCAGCTTTGTCAATATCAATAGTGACATTAAGAGGTATTTGTGTTCCAGGACTAAGTGGTATGTTAGTAGCAGGTGGTTTAGAGTGATGAGCAATCAGTGGAGCAACTAAGATAGTTTAAGGACCAAAATAACCGAAGATATTAATTTCAAGGTTAACAGCAGTAATTTAAAAAAAGCTATTTGATCACTCAGAAGTTTACATATGGCTTAATGGCAATATAAGGTTGTTATATTGATATATATATACAAGTACATTTACAAGGAGATGATGCTACTACTATCCCTAATATCTTGTTCACGTTTTGTTTGTATTGGATTGACATAGAAACATCTCTACATTGATTGTTTTTCAAAAACTTTATTACACATTATAGAACGTTCTCTCTCACTCACTTATCTTCCTTATCTTTCCTTCTTTCTATCTCTCTCTCAATCATTTGTCGTAAAAGTAAACAACTTTTTTTCTAAAACAAGTCATTAGGGATAGTTTTTTGCAACATCTCAAACAAGCACAAAATAGAAAAAAATATGGACATTATGGAAGACTAGTTTGTGGGAATGTACATTATTGGATAGAGATTTATATATACAACATGAATGCATCTGCATTCTGAGTGTACGTAATCCTGACCAGATCTAGATCCTGTATAAAATTGTGTATACAAATTACCAAGTGTATCGTTGGAGTAGTGAACTGTAGTAAAGGAAAGAGACACAGGGAGACAATTAATATCAGTTATATCATTACAACAATCATTTAAAACGTGACAGAATTGATCACAATAGGCATCCATTATTGCTACAATTTTGTGACAGGGACCATACACAACATCCTAATTAAATTAGGCCAAACATGAGCCCTAAAATAATATAATGTGCCAATTTATCTGCTCATTACCTTGAGTAACAGTTGGTGTAGGTTAAACTAGAACTACTTGAAGAAGATAAGAACTTGATGGAAGATTGTACAACTTGTCAAAGAGTATGGAGTTTTGATTCTCTATCTTTATAAAAATGGGTAAAAATTGATGATATTATAACCAGATCATTTGATCACACTCATCACATCAGTAACTAAGTATGCTAGACATACACAGAACTGTTTGGAAGAACCTTATACATGTCACAATAACTAAATTTTACTCGACTAAAATTTCATTACCACAATTAAGATTTGATCTTATAAGCAATATAAGAGAAATGATTTGAAATGTTGTGGGCCATATGAAACCATATGATAAATAGGCAATAGATTTAGTGTGATGAATTCGACACATCAGTAATTTTATAAGTTTATGATAATTTTGTGATTAGAGTTGGTGAGAGTATATGCTTGTTGGATACATTGATTTACCATACATGAATATAAATATTAAAATGCAGCTTTCTGATTTTGTCTTACCAAGTGTATCAGTTGTAGTAGATAAAAATATAGAGATGCCGAACGAAGCAGGATGACAACCCCATATCAGCTATATCATTACAACAATTGTTCACAATGTGACAATTTTGATTACAATAACATCCATTATTGCTACAAATTTGCATCTTAGACCTTACACAACATCCAGAATAGTTGAGATTAAGTGCTAAACATGAGCCTAAAAATTAACATATAAGACCAACTTATAATTGAATTCATAGCGCTCCTTTACCTTGATAACAGGTTGGGGTAGGTGTACTATAGAACCCACTTGAAGAGGATGAAAAAACCTGTTGGAAGATGTGTACTACTTTTCCAAGGATATGGAGTTTTAGATTCTGTCTCTACATAAAATAATAATTGATCATTGTTTATCAGGATAAGATACAACTGGGATTTCACATACAGTTGTAATCAAACTAAATGTCGACTGGACTATATTTTATTACAACATTAAGATTTATCTTAAAGCAAATAAGAGACTTGATTTGAAATGTTGTGCAATACAAAACAACATAAAAAATAGAAAATAGATTTTAAGCTATAAATAATTCCATACATCAGTGATTTTATACTTTATGATATTTTTGTTATTGGAGTTGGTGGAGTGTACATTGTTGAATACAACGTTTTGTTTTATCACACATATATATAAATATGAAATGTGGAGTTTCTGATTTGTCTTACCAAAGTGTTATCAGTTGTAGTAGGTAAATATAAGAGAGGAAGGAGAAGCAGGATAACAATCAATATCAGTTATATCATTACAACAATCATTTAAAAAGTGACAGAATTGATCACAATAGCATCCATTATTGCTACAATTTTGTGACAGGACCATACACAACATCCTGAATTATTGAGATTAAGTGCCAAACATGAGCCTAAAATTAACATAATATAAAAATATTGAATCTAATTTATAGTGCTCATTTACCTTGAGTAACAGTTGGTGTAGATGTAACTATAGAATTACTTGAAGAAGATAAGAACTTGATGGAAGATGTGTACTACTTGTCAAAGAGTATGGAGTTTTAGATTCTCTATCTTTATAAAAATGGTAAAAAATTGATGATAATTATAACAGTAATAATTTGATCACCAGCATCACATCATAACTATGTATGCTACATAGCATTACACATGACTGTTTGGTAGAAACCTTCATACATGTCACAATAAACTAAATTTTTGACTAGACTAAAATTTCATTACCACAGTAAGATTTGATCTTAGAAGCAAACATAAGAGAAATGATTTGAAATGTTGTGCAATATGAAAACCATATGATAAATGGAAATAGATTTTATGTGATAAGAATTCCACACATCAGTAATTTTATAAGTTTATGATAATTTTGTTATTAGAGTTGGTGAGAGTATACGTTGTTGGATACTACATTGATTTACCATACATGAATATAAATATTAAAAATGCAGCTTCTGATTTTGTCTTACCAAGTGTATCAGTTGTAGTAGATAAAATATAGGAGATGAAGAGAAGCAGGATGACAAACCAATATCAGCTATATCATTACAACAATGTGTCAAAAATGTGACAATTTTGATGACAATAACATCCATTATTGCTACAAATTTGCATCTTAGACCTTACACAACCATCCAGAATAGTTGAGATTAAGTGCTAAACATGAGCCTAAAAATTACATAATAAACAACTTATAATTGAATTCATAGCGCTCATTTTACCTTGAGTAACAGTTGGGGTAGGTGGAACTATCGAACCACTTGAAGAGGATGAAAAACCTGTTGGAAGATGTGTACTACTTGTCAAAGTATATGGAGTTTTAGATTCTGTCTCTACATAAAATAATATTGATAATTGTTAATCAGGTATAAGATAAACTGATCACAAGCATCACATACATGTTGTAATCAAACTAATGTGACTGGACTATAATTTTATTAGCACAATTAAGATTTGATCTTAAAAGCAAATATAAGAGAATTGATTTGAAATGTTGTGGCAATACCAAAGCAAATAAAAATGGAAAATAGATTTTAAGCTATAGAATTCCATACATCAGTGATTTTATAAGTTTATGATAATTTTGTTATTGGAGTTGGTGGGAGTGTACATTGTTGAATACAACATTGTTTTATCACACATATATATAAATATGAAATGTGGAGTTTCTGATTTGTCTTACCAGTGTTCAGTTGTAGTAGGTAAAAATATAAGAGAGGAAGGAAGAAGCAGGATAACAATCAATATCAGCTATATCACTACAACAATTGTTCAAAATGTGAACAATTTTGATCACAATAGCATCCATTATTGCTACACATTTTGTGACAGGGACCATACACAACATCCTGAATTATTGAGATTAAGTGCCAAACATGAGCCTAAAATTAACATTATATGAAAAATATTGAATCTAATTTATAGTGCTCATTTACCTTGAGTAACAGTTGGTGTAGATGTAACTATAGAACTACTTGAAGAAAGATAGAACTTGATGGAAAGATGTGTACTACTTGTCAAAGAGTATGGAGTTTTAGATTTCTCTATCTTTATAAAATGGTAAAAAAACTGATGATGATTTAACAGATAATTTGATCACAAGCATCACATCAGTAACTATGTATGCCACTACATTACACATGAACTGTTTTGGAAGAAACCTTCATACATGACACAATAAAACTAAATTTTTGACTAGACTAAAATTTGACTACCATAATTTTAGTAGTGATTCCTCTCTTGGCCAGTGCCATTAAATTGCATGATTATATTTAATTGTCTCAAAAAACGTATTTTGTAATCATACAGTTACTATGTATACTACAGTTACTATATATACCACACATTTTGTGGTAACTGTATATATGAATACAAAGATGTTTTGACAGTGATCCCTTATGACAAAAAATCATAAATGTTTTTTAACAGACATGTGGCCCTTTTGGCAAATCAGGTCATATATATATATATATATATATATTATATATATATTATATATATAATCTATATATATTATATATATACTAGGCTAAATTGACTACTCCATTAAGATGTGATCTTAAAAGCAAACATAAGAGAAACGATTTTACAAGTTAACATACAATGCATATGCCAATAAATATTTTGAATGAAATTTTATTTCATAAATAAACTCCTAAATCATTAGTTTTTGTTTCTGAGGCACTCAAAACAAGACCTATAAAAAGCCATACTTCATAGTTTAGTGTATTTTCTCTGTGAATTTGTTGTCTAAACTGTTAATGTTTTATTGAGTTATCATGAACTCTGAAGCAGAGGCAGAGGTACAATAAGGTCCTACATTTGACTACTCGTGTCTGTATATGTAATGCTTAGAAACCTTCTCTTAACCTATAACAAGTCATAATGAAGGATTTCATTGAATGAAAATCTGCAAAGAATTGAAAGATTTCATCAATTTAGAATGAGATAGTATTGTTTTCTGCCAATACAGCTCAGGCGGACAATCTGAGCCATCACTACACAGGCGTTGCAACTGCCTGAAGGATAATTTTTTGTTATTGGAATTGGGAGGAATTTACATTATTGATGCAGCATTGTTTTGAAAATAATAAACTAAAGTTTGAATAGACTTAAAATTTGACTACCACAATTAAGATGCGATCCTTCATCATTAAATTCAATCATTTATGATAATTTTTATTATAGGAGTTGGTGGAATATACATTGTTAGATACAGCATCACTTTGGTACACATGATTGTAAATGTGAAATGTGGAACTTCTGATTTTGTCTTACCAAGTGTATCAGTTGGAGCAGGTGAAACTGTAAAAGTGGAAGAAGAAACAGGATGACAACCTATGTCATCTATATCATTACAACAATCATTATTACTATGACAGTGTTGATCACAGTGGCAGTCTAAACTGATACAAACTTTGGACCCGGGTTGTCAAACAACATCCATGATAGCCAATACTAAGTGCCTTACATGACCCTAGAATTAACAGATAGCAAAAATTTAAGTTTATAGTGGTGAGATACAATGAAAAAGCAAATAAAAACTAGGAAATAGATTTTTTCATAAGAATTTCCTACATCATTAAATTCATAAATTTATGATAATTTTTTATTGTAGTTGGTGAAGGAATATACGTTGATAGATACACCAATGTTTTGAAAAAAATGTTTTAATGTGAAATTGGAGCTTATAATTTTGTCTTACCAAATCTATAATTATTTCCAGGATGACAACCTATATCAGCTATATCACTACACAATCGTTATTACTGTAACACTGTTTATCACAGCGGCAGCCTTTATTGCTACAATGTTCTGACAGGTATTGTAAACAACATCCAGGATAGCTGAGATTAAGTGCCAAACATGACCCTAGAATTAACAGATATTTACATTTTAATTTAATTTAATTTAGTGATGACATATAATGCAAAGGGAATAAGAATTAGGATATATATATATATATAAATATATTTATAAGAATTTATTACATCACAAAATTCACCAATTTATGACGTTTTTTGTTTTTGGAGTTGGTAAGAATGTACATTCTTGGATACAACATTGTTTTGACACATACATGATTATATATATGAAATGTGAAGCTTCTGATATTTATCTTATCAAATGTAACAGTTGGAATAGTGAAACTACAGGAGAGGAAGAAGAAGCAAGGATGACAACCAATATCAGTTATATCAAGACAACAATAATTATTGTTTGAAATGTGACAGTTTGATGACAATATACATCAATTATTGCTACTAGGTTGTGACAGGGACCATACACAACATCCAGAATTAATGAGATTAAGTGCCAAACATGAGCCCATAATTAACAAATTTTAATTTATTTTGATCAACGAACAAGCACTCACTTACCTTGAGTACATTTAGTGTAGGTGTAATCATAAAGCCTTTTGAAAAAGTTGAAAACTTGCTGGAAGATGTGTGCTACTTGTCAAAAGTACTGGAGATTTAGATTCTTGGTTTATTGTATTAAAATGATTAGCACTATATTAGTATGAGATAAGTTGATTACAAGCATCACATTTATAAGTAACGAAAAAGCACTAAGGTGCAGCACCTCTCCACAGTTTCTGTAGTGATTTTAAATTTGTTTACTCTGCCACTGCACAAGAACTTACTAAATATTCAGAATATATAAATATATAAAATAAGCAACAGAATTATATGTAGAATAACTCATAAATCTACAACTTCTCACTCTACTACTGAGCTATTATTCAACATCATCCTACATCCAGATTAGATATCTTGTTTGTAAATTTTGTGAGTTGTGCAGAACAGCATCAACAAATTCATGGAAGACACATTAGCAGGATAGAAAACATCATACCTTTAATGTAGGAGACTTTGTATTAATCAATTAATCTAACCTGGACTCAAAATCAAGAGACTGTGTTGCTTATATTACTCTTGACAATACAATTGTACAGTCATCAGCAATCATTGTTAACTATTAAACTAATGCAAAACTAACATTTTAGTTGTTTTTTTTCACTTGTTATTTGACTGATGTTGTTTTGACTCACAAATCTTTTGACTTTGTCCATCAAGCAATAAAATTGGTGACATTGATCAAAGTCCAAACATAATTTCTGCTAAAACCCTGCTAATTAATGTAAATATAATGTATATATATATAAAAAGGCTAGTGTATTATATGCTCTCTATTTAAAAAAGATCCAGATATTGCTTTTATAATTGAGCCACAAGCAACAAGTCTTGGTATTGGAAAATCTCATTTACTACAGTATTTTGTCACCATGACTATTTTTAACAAAATTTAGCTCCTACATCATTCGCATAAAATAAAGAAGTCTCCTGCATGTAAACAAGAATTGTGTCAACTTGATTTCTATTGAACCACTTGATAACTTTCTCAGATAGCTTAAAACTTTATATGGCTCTCTCTCTGATAATAAGTCCATTTGATGCTGGATGATACGAAGATAGGTTTCCTATAAATTTCATTATGAAGTACTAGCATATCATGGACATTTGTCTTGAGTTCTAATGTCAACCACAACAGAAAATTAATGTTGTGATATTCAATATTAGTGTGTTATCCACAAGGGTGCCTAAGACAATTGTTATTATCAAGTTCTCAACTGTGATATTTCAATTCCCCACTCACGATGGTGGTGGTATCCTTATGTTTGTAAATAATGAACTTAGTTTGAGGGTCTTACCTAATTTTGACGACTTAGTGTAATGTTCTAATAATCTGCATAATTATGTTAATGTTTATTAATGATGATATTTGAGTTTTGACCTTGTATAGTAGTGTGTGTGTTTATCTTTATCAATCCTGTTTTATTCTAAATCATTGATTCAATAATATACATGGTGGCTGGAGTGAATTGAATCTATTGCTGTTAAGATGATAAAGAACGTACATGTATGGCAACTTACTATAGTACATTCACATTCAGCCAGACAGAGAGTGGCAAAATTGGATTCACTGATTTGAATGCTTTACAAAAGCATCTGGTCTAGAGTGTAAAAGATGAAAAATCTGAAGTGAATTCCCTCATACACTCAATGGGAAACAAGCAGATAATATCCTGTGATAATTTAGCTTATAGGATGCCAATCAGAAGAACTACAATATTGTAAAACAAAACATTTGAGAGCCATTTTATTAAAAGAAGAAATATTATCTTTGAGCTGGCCAAATGTAATACCAGAAAACAGGAGCAAGTTGAACTCGTTGATGTTTTTATTACACCACAATATGGTCTTCCAGAACATTGTGTTATGGCACACTACACAATGAGATGATAGAATTGAGGTCGGAATATGTGATGCAAAGTTGTCGAAGAAATTACAACTTTGATGCGCATGCCAAGTTAACTTTGGACAAAGCAGAGTGACTCCATGTATGTCAAAACAAGACAGTCAAGCAGCAACAACCTCTTTTGAGAGGAAGACATGAAGGACTATTACACACCCCAGTTGGAGCTGCCCAAAGGGATTTTGACAACGAAATATTGAGTCTCCAGAGAAGTTAAAACAAGATTCAAAAGTTCAGTCACTCAACACACTCCACTCAATAGTAGCAAAGTTTGTTCCCAATGTAGAAGACACCCACACATGATTTTCAGTATTGTCCAGCCAAGACTATACTGTCTGTTTTAAATTGCAATAAGTATGGAGATTTTTCAAGCAGTATGCAGATCAAAGAAGAATGACAAAGTGCAAAATTGTTAATGAGAATGATGAGAATAATTTCTTAGGGCCCAGAAGGATCAAAAGCAGCATAGCTTCTGAAGTCCTGGAAAATTACTTTACAACTCAATGGTATATTATTTCACTTTGAAATTGACACAGGAGCTGACATAACAGTTTTATGCCAGCTACCTACAAAACTTGCTACCTTCATCTACTGTCAGCTAACAGAAATTTAAAAGGTCCAACTGGTCATGCGTTTTCAGTTAAGAATAGCCAGCTATTGAGGCACTAGAACTAGTATAGAGAGTTGATGGGTTTTGTGACAAGTCTCAGACTTTGTGAAGCTTTTCCAAGGACTAGGCAGCTAAATGGAGTATGCACAATTCACTTAAAAGAGGACACTCATCCATATGCACTAACTACACTACATCGTGTCGCCATTCCATTAATGAAGTCAGTCAAAGATTAAGATGTATGGAAGAGTTTGGGTGTAATAGCATGTGTTGATAAAACAATAGATTGTTGTTGTGGTATGGTTGTGGTGTCTAAGAAAACAACGATGTTTTGTATCTGTGTAGACTTAACTAAGCTAATCAATGTGTCAAATGAGAGTGACATCTTTTGCCTGCTGTAAAAGAAACATGATCAAAACTTGCTGAAGCCAAGATCTTCCCTAAACTGGTATGCAAAGTCTGGACTTTGGAAACACCTCTATCTCCTCAGTCCTGTGCTATTGACCACATTTATTTACTCCCCATGATTGTTTTTTGCTTTCAAAAATTACCATTCGGTATCACATCAGGACCAAGCACTTCCAAAAATGTATGTCAGACATATCATTCTTAATGGACTAGAATGAACAGTCAGTATGATAGATGACATTTTAGTTTACAGTACAACTCAAGAACATGACCAACATCTCAGAGATGCAGGGGCAACTCTGACAGACCAAAGTGTATAAATTGCCATGGAATGAACCAAAATTGTCAGTAGAGCAGGTGGCATTTCTTGGTCAGCTCATTGATCATTCTGGATTTCAAGAAAGGTGAAAGCCATCCCATCCAAGTGATAGAACTTCTGACTAATGTGTCAGAAGTACAAGGCCTTCTTGGAGTAGCTTATCAAATGAGCAAGTTCATACCAAATAACACAGAAACAACTCTACTGTTAAAGATGCTCTTAGTTAAAGGTAACTGGTGGGTATGGAGTGACTCATAACAATCTGCATTCAAACAAATCAAGAAACATATCATTCACACTAATTTTATCATTTTTAAACCATTAGTTTGTCTGTTTAGTTCGAAGAACATTCATAATGGTCACTTTGAGTTCAGACACTTTATCTTAGGGTGATGAACTGTTATTTCACTATCTCCTACATACCTGGCAAGAAAATTGTGATTGCTGATACACCACCTGTCATTCAGCCATTGAAAAGGACCATAATCTTCTATAAGACATGAATTTTTATTTTACGTTTTCTGTTATTAAAAAATTGCCTATCAATGAGAAAAGACTAGAAGACATCCGATGCCACCAGGACATGGATGAAGTATGTCAACAACTAGCCAGTTATTGTAGAGAGAGTTGGCCTAAAAAGAAGCTACTTTATCCAATAAAGTCATATTATCAAATCTCATTAGAACTTTCATTAGGGAAGAATTGTTTAATGTTGAAGAAATTGAATCATTATCCTCAGGCACTAAGATCAGGATTTTCTTAAACAAATACACACAGACATCAAGGAAAACATAAATTGTCAGAGCATGCAGGACAGTCTGTGTAGTGGCCAGGGATATCTACGGAATTAGAGGAATTAGTAAATAATTATATTGAATGTCATAAGATGTAATGACAAAGATCTGAACCGCTGATGCCATCTACATTACTGTGGCATAACTCTTAAGGTGATAATGACACTTACGTTAATTTATGAGGAGCTAATTATTCTAGACTATTCTAAGCCATGTTTTGTGTAAGATTTTTTCTAGAATACTATTCATCATGAATTATTAAGCAGTTTGAGTTTTCTAATAAAGTTTCAGTTCTGACATGCTAAAGTAAATAATACTATAATTACCAGAACTACCTTTGCAAAAGGTGGGAGTAGGTAACCTTTTGAGTGGAGGAAGAGTACATATCTTCTCATTGTAGACTACTATTCTAGATTTATTGAGATTGCTACATTGAGCAGACCCACAGTCAAAATGCGTTAACCATATGAAAAGTATATTCACTTGAAATGGAATACGAGAGATACTTATATCAGACAGTGACCCAGTTTACTGCAGACATCTACTCAAATTTCCACAAGAATGTTATTTAAACATGTGACTAGTAGTCCATATTATTCACAGAGCAATAGTGAAGCTGAGAGAGCATTGGTTAACTTGTCAAAATACTTGAATAGTATTTAAATACAATTACTTTCAAAATAAAATACAAGATCAATACTTCTAGCCAGAAATTTATTTCAAATACAAATACAAATACTTTGAAAAATTAATATTTAAAAATACTTTTCAAATTTGGCATTATTTGGCTTTAACATGTAATCAACTCATTACAATTCTATTGCATCTCACTTGCTCAAATGCCTTCAGATAATGTGTAACTGTGCAGATCTTACACATGACTTGCAGAAGAAACAAACTTACTGATATCTAAGCTTTCATGACCGTATTTAAATACACACCAAAAGTATTTATACCAAATACAAATATATTAGTAGTACTCTAAAGAAAAAAGAAAGATCCTCACCAACTAGAAATCAAAAGCAGAAAATGTTTAACGTCCAACTTATATACTGATATCATGTCAGAGATCCTTTACCCAACATGATATGAGTAGAATTGAAGATGAGAACTTACATGAAAGCAGAAACACACTTTGGATAATATCATGTCAGAGAGCTGCTTTCTTGAATCAGGGGACACAGTTTGATTCCAATCAGATAGTAAGAAAAAAAAAAAAAAAAAGCAGAAACTGTGAGAGAAGAAGCAGCTCCCAGGTCTTATGAAGCAAGACCTTCAAATGGAACTTATTGTCATAACCCTAGAGACATAATTATATCTTCTAATGTTGGAAACGATTCACATGATCCAGTTACAGAAGAGAATGGAATTCAAAGCAACAGAGACATCCTAACCGTTTGTCAATTTTTGTGATGCACCAATTCTATGTAGAAGTACCACGAGAGTCTCATCGTCCTCTAATTTTAATCCTTGATGGGCATAACTACTTTCCAGAAGGAGATATACCATAATATTCTAATTATGTGCATATGTTAATATTATAATAACCACATTTGGATTTTGACCTTGTTTAGTAGTGTGTGTGTTAACGTTTATCGCTATCAATCTTGTTTTATTCAAATTTGAATCGATAATAATACACTTAGAACTACTTTTACTTGTTCTTAAATATCAATTATTCAAACATTCTTATCTTATTTCCCCTTTCATACTAGATTCATTTAGTTCATATTTAGAATTATTTGTTTGTGCCTCTTACAGAGAAAGTCATTGTTTCATCAGGTGGTTTCCCCTGGATTTAAATTGATCCTTTGGCAGGGGTGTAGGAATAGGGGGGGGCAGTGGGGCAGTTGCCCCATGCGTGCCCTGCCCCCCCCCCACTTTTTTATGCCCCTCACTTTTCACCTGGCCTTTACATTTTACTATACACTTATGTAATGTTACTATGCATAATATTGATGTGTGGACCATCCAACCAGCACCTCAATATTCTATATAATTGTATTGCACAATCACATTACAATCAGATTCGTACTGATAACAGTACTTGGCAGCTGTACTAAATTCAGTCACGCCATTGTCTTGCCTTTAAAATGGCTAGAAAAAGACAAGCTATATAATCAATATGCTTGGTGGAGTAAAAAAGAGTCTATGCTCTCAGGTGGAACATGATGAAGACTTGGAAATGGAAAATGATGATATAGTAACTTATTGGGAGACTTCAAAGTAATAGTTCAATCAATCATGGCAAGAGAAACAGAGAATGAAGATGACAATTTATTGGAGAGTTAATGATGAATAGGAGAAAATGATGGATGAAGATTTTAATTGAAAAAAGGATAATGAAGATTTGGTCTCACAAAAGAGATGAACAAGAACAACCTGATTTAAGCAATAAACTGTGATTCTCCTGGTTCTGCCTTACAAAGCATAAATTTAGTTTAGGCAATAACTGTGCAATGTTTGTTGCTCAAGTGATACAAACCATTTCAGCATTTAACAAAGAATTCTTAAAGAGATGACTAGCGGTGGCCATAAATTCAATCTACATGGTTTTCAACTGTATCCATGGCTAACATTATGTAAAACAAAGAAAAAGGTGTATTGCATATACTGTAGGTCAGCAGCTAAACATGATTTACTTAGTTTTTAGCAAAAATGCTAGTTGTGCATTCATTAAAGATGGGTATGTAATTGTAAAAAGCTATTGAAAGATTTTCTGGTCCGTTTTTATCTCACAAAGAAGCAAAACTTAAAAGTTAATAAATAATTTTTGTTTGACCAGCATTTTTATAATAGTAAAAAAATTGATTTTTCATCATACATATACTGTTGCCCCCCCCCCCCACACTTTTTGTTTGCTTCCTACACCTATGTTTGGTATCATGCAGTAGTTTGGAGAAAGATCATTTACAATAATGAACAACATGTCTGGTGGTTTCATTGCAAAAATGATGAAATCATAGATAATACATTACAGGTCCATTGCTCTTCCTTAATTATATAAATGACTTTATAAGCGTTAATAAATTCCTTTTTTTCTAAAATTGTTGTGGTTCAAATGATTTCTTAGCTGTTCAACAAGAACTTATTTCTCTGAAGTGCTGGTCAGATAACAAATTACTTAAGATAAACCAAAAAGAAAAACATATACTTGTGTTGAAAAGGAGTTATCCATTGTTGATTCATACTGTTCTTAGCAGTGGATTTTGCAAAGGTCTTTCTTACAGATACATAGGCATTGTGATTAAAGGCATTTTTTTCTGGTCTGATGACATTTCTGCAAAGTGCCACAAAGCTGAATAAGTTATTCAGTCTCTTTGCAGTCAATTCTGTAAAACATTGCCTCTGTAAATTTGAAAGTCTAAGTCCACAATTGGATTAAACCAGCTCCACTCTACACACACCCGCAATAAGATATCAAAAACTTGAGATGTCTAGAAATATTCTCACAAAATAATATTGGACGAAACACAATGACTACGATGAACTCAATTCCCACTGACATTCCAACTGAACATCAACAGAGGTTATTTCTTAAAACTTAATCTTTGTTACAAGGTTGTCCATGTGATATCGTTGATATCTTTTGCCTGTGTTGCCAGGGGTAATGAAAGAACTCTAAGAAAAACTCTTTCTCTCTACTTTAACCAAACACAAAATGAACTATTTATACAAGAAATGAAACCAAAAAAAACAATTAATAATACCAAGGAAATACACACAAATTTACAATTACAGTGACAAAAGTGATAATAATATAACAACTAAGTGTAAATTTATGCTAAAATGCCATATTTCCTCCCCTTTAAATGTATAAGTCCAAAATCACATTACAAGCCTGTCAGGGGGATGACGATTCCTTTTGAGGATAACGTCTAATGGGAACATTGGTAGATGGTTTTCCATCTTGGGGATAATTCAGAGCTCTGATGTGGAATAAGTCAAAATCAGGATATGTACACTCATAGGAGTAAATGTAGATCTGTCACGCAAATGGTCAGCATGCCTGCGTATAATCTTGCCATCTTTTCTTGTAGTTTGACAGTGTGCGAGAGGGGTCCCGAATATTCCTCTATCAGGCCGGAACCATTTGTTGCATGAATTGAAGACTTTTGCCATCACCAGTTGACGTTGGTGTAAAGTTCCTGAGTTTGGAAATGGCTATCGTAATACTTCTTCTTTTGTGACTGCTTAGAGGTCAGCAACGACTTCTGTACATCTGGTTTAAGAGATCGAATTGAGTTCGAATCTTTCTCCATGATGTTATGATGTTATATTAGTAGCAGGTGGTTTAATAAAGTGACGAGCAATCAGTGGAGCAACTAAACGTGTTGAAGACAGCAACCATAGGAGAGGAAGAAGAAGCAGGATGGCAATCAATATCGCTATCTCATGCATGCATACTTATAACATTAATTTAGAGTAAACAGCCTCATGATCGCCTTTTCTGAGAGGTTAGTATTGAATTATATGATCTGTCAATTTCATAGTAAATATAACAGTATGTGTTGCTAATGCATTCAATGATAGATGTACTATGTAGACATATATGCAACTCAAGTGACCATCAATTAATTAAAAGAACTATCTACTTCAACAGAGACACTGTAGATGTACTTATGGGTGGCTATGAATTTCTTATTGTTAAAAATGTTTACTTTAGTAACAAACATCGTCTGTTTAATTCATGTATGCAAAGAAAAAGTTTGAAAGTAACATCATAGTTCAATCACTAAGTTCATTCACAAAATTAAGACACTGTTGTATTGTCATTGCGGCAAGATCAAAGAGCACACACACTGTAAAAATTAATTGGTTGATTACCTATTTTTTGTTATACAGGTTGTGATTTTAAACATATTTTTGTTGAAATAGTAAGCATAATTATAATACTCTTTTCATAATGTACTACTGGTTATGTACTAAAGGTTAACAATCAATTTTATAATACATTAGTAATAAAAATGTATTATGTTTTCTTTTTGTCTGTGCAACTTAGTATCAATAGTGGTATGCAGGCTATTTTCTCTCTTAGCATTATAAATATATGGCAATGCTATAATAATTATTACTACATAAGCAATGGGAATAATGACAATCATATTTGTGTAAATTTAATACATGTTTACCTCCACTAATTTTATTTCCAAATGTTGTATTCAGAATGAATGTGTTATTCATTTGTAGGCCCTCAATGGATAGGTATACATTAGCTGTTGTATTGGATGGTGAGCCAGTTTGACGACGTCGACGCCTTGTTTGAAAACCACCAGTAGATGACTGATATAAATCAGGACTTATGAAGTAATCTATACCACTAGAAGTACTTGTGATGGAGAAATCAGCTGTTAAAGAAGTAGGATTTTGTATTGTGAATGATCCTTGGACCAGTACTTGTCCTAATGTGACATCAAACTTTAAGTGTAATACCTTCATCAGGGAAGGGATACTGCAGTAAACGAGATTTTCCCATACCAAGACTTGCTACCAATGGGTCACTTATAGAAACAATAGCTGGAGCTGTTTTAATAGAGAGCATATATTAACATTGTATTAATGGAATGTATAATATGCTTACTTGTACAAGTTGACGTTTGTAAAGGGAGCAGTTTGGTAGCAAATTGACTAGGAGAGAAGTTTGAGATAACAAAGACATTGTTAGAACTAGAAGCTATAGAACTTAGTTCATTGTTGTCGACATTATTTCCAATACCAAATGAATACACTATTATACCAGTTGAATGAACAGCCTGTGCAGCTTGAATAGTTAAATTATGTGAACTAGATCGACCATCAGTAAAAACAATAGCTATTCGAGGGACTCCTTGACTTGTACGAGCATTACTAAAGGCAGTGTCTAGAAGATTTTAAAGCTAAATGTGTAGCTGTTCCACCATCAGTAAAATTAATATTGGCAATGGATGTATTAAGTAGTAAAGCATTGTTAATTGAACCAAGTGGAATTTCAATAGAAGCTAAGCTTGCATATCGTATAAACACCAACGCGTGTTTTTTCAACCCCAATTTCAAAGTTGGAAACAACGCTTTTCACAAAGTCCTTTCATTCTTACAAAATTACTGCTACCAATACTTCCAGAAGCATCTAACACAAAAATCATATCCAGACCAGAATCACAACCTATGTATAAATATATAAAGTTATACATGAAATGTTGTACATACGTCCAAGAAAATTTTTCAAAATTTGAAGCAGTTGACGTGCACGAGATAGTTTAACATTTGTCATACAGTCAAACACAATGGACAAAAAGTTTTCAACTTCCTGCTTGCGACATGCAGTTTCTGATAGTATAACCTAGAGATATATTTTCTCTTCAAGATATATAGATAGATATTAGTAGTTTTAAACCTGTTGAATTGCTTGCTTATTCAGAAATCATTTCAAATCAAAGACATTACCAAGAGACATTTTATGTTAGTGCACATGGGACTTGACAGAATATCAGTACAGAATCCATTGTCAGTATAACAGGATTGATGACTATTGAAAGCAATTGTTTGTAATTCACTACATGTTCCACTTGAGTTGTAGACATTGCTGTTCAAAATGGCTTTCATAAGGCAACTGTTCACATTATCAATCCAAGTTTGACCCTATATGATATTAGTGATTATAATGCATAGAAAAATACTAAGTACTTACAGCAGATGTGAAACAACTTTGATTATTCTTGAAACGATGGCAGTACTTACTACCATAGGCAAGAGGATACCTATCACTACCACATTGAAATCTTGGCTCTACACACTGAGTATAGAAGTCACAGTTACCAGTATTAGCTAGACCTATACAGTCCTGAGCTTTGACATTAGCTATCAGATAAAGCACTACTGATAAGTATAAGTATCATCATACTGTAGGATGCTCGTCAGTTGTACAGCTTAAATAATATTATATATATGTTGCATTCAGAATTGTGACATACATTAAAATTTGTATGTTTGTAAAGGAAAATTTGAGCGTCTAAAGATGAGACTATTAAAATTGATAGTATTTCATTTAAAATTGTAAAGTACATGAAAATTTTGTATGATGTCAAGCAAATTATGAATAAAAACATATATAAGTTGCATTTTATAAGAGGTTAATTACAATTGCAAAGTCCAGTGGATTAGAGTTGAGAAAACGATATAACATGACTCAATGTACATCTTGTCATATGTTTACTAGTTATATGATATATTGAGCCTGGATAATATATAATAGAGTGTGTTTTGGAAAACTAAAAGTAAAAGTCTTTTAGTGGTCTATAAAATAGGATACTGTATCTAAATTAATACTAAAATCGAAAGAATAACAATTATTTAAGGATGACTCCATTTTACCATGATATTTAGTTTTTTAAATTGTGGTAAAGCAACATTTACCTTTAGGATTGTGAAGCATTTTTAAACACTTAAAAAACCACTGAAACACTATCTCAATTTATATTTATAACTTTAACTATATGAGTATATTTGCTGTAGTATGTTGTCATGTCAATATAGTTGATGTATGTTATAATCTTGATACTAATACTCTTACTAACAAGAAAAGTACCAATAATGATGTCCACGATCATTTAAAAGACATTACCAAGGCTAATGACTATGACTAAATTAACATGATATACTACATCATGTCATCTCTTAAAAATAGTTTGAGTTGTACTCCACTGTTTCCATGAATTCATCACTACAAAAAGAAAATTGTCTAAACAACCAATTAAGGTGATTACACATGCAGACAGATACTGTGATTGTCATAACTGTTATAAGATAACCTTAGATAAGAAAAAGCCATCACTACAAATTCTGTATATTAGAGTATGACATTTACATGTAATAAAGTGGTGTATATTATAATATACAATATAGAGTTACATGATTTCAAGATAAGATAGTACATTTACACACTATTATAAGCATAAAAGGGATATCACACAAGCTGTCAAAACTTTGTTCTTCTGTTATCAATAGTTATGGGACTGACATAGTCACGTTATTAGTGAAAACAACCAATTTAGTGGCTAATCCTCTCATTGACAACTCAGATTCACATAATACATTATATAGACCTCTGACTACACTCCATATATATTGACGAACTATTACATTCATTACATGTATAATGTGAATTTGTAACTCTACATTACTATGTGGTGTTAATAGTATATCCTAAGTAACTACTAATGAACATCAAGTAAAACACCGCACCAACAATTTAAGAGAAAGACTTCAAATATAGATCAATTAGTTTCATATATGTGATAAATTGAAGCAAATATATGGGTCTGTTAAATTACACATAAACTTCTGACTGCATTTTTAGTACTTTGCATATTCATCATATACAGTATATGGGACATTCCCTTACATTGATTGTCATGGAGTGATAAAACCACAGTTTATGAAGTGTTGTTATAGTCTGGTTCAGATCAAAACACTTTACTAATGTGAGTTTGACCTTTTTTAAAATCATCATCCACATTACATCAAAATGATGTCATACTGTTTTCACATATATTGAATTAAAATACCTCTTTACATAATACATGTTGTAATATAGATGGTGTATTATCTAATAGACTTGACATATTAAAATTAGAATAAGAAGGGTAAGATGATGACATAAATCTAGCGAAAGTGAGATATACTATAATTTGTTAATGATCATAATATTGTTATAAGAATTAATTGAAATATAAAAAACAAAAGATATTAATCGATAAAAATTGAATAGAAACAAGTACCACTGACTCCCAATAAAGTTTAACATACATTATTACATAACTAATATTTAACAATACATTTCCACCTTATACAGTAAGATAATAAATTGAATGGAATAGCAACCAATCACTCAGTCTCAGTTAACTCGAATTTAATTTATAAAACACACAATGTTTTGACATATTGTCTTTTCAAGTGTATGATATGGAGGTGAAAATAATTAGAATTGATAGTGTTAGTATGATAATCACATAATGATGACAAGAGTCTGGCAGATTTCTGATAAGCAAAAGATGTTAATGAAATAGAAGATTAATAAATATATCCATCACTACAAGAGTTCATTCCTGAGAAATCGCGAGTTGAACAATGCACAAAAGGATAATCTTTAAACATAATTTATATTGCAATATAAATTGGTACTACTATTGAGTGATAATGCTTTGTCATGACAATTATTATCCTACCTAAAATTTGTCCTACTGGATGAAATATTGCAGCAATATTAATTTTGTCTTAGGATACAATATTGCTGCAAGAATTTTTCCTAAGAGCACAAATTTGTCCTAGGACAAAACATTTTGTCTTGCAATATTTATTGTAGGATAATAAATTGCTTGCAATATTTTATCCCATGACGATAAATGGCCTGCTATGTTTTAGTCTATTAAAAATATATATAACTTGTTATATTCATTTTATGTTGATATGGTATTGTGTACAAAAATATTCTACATCAAGTGCATGGGCTGGCTATAATGGATACAGTCCAGAAATTGACAGATAAGCCAAATTTTGTATGTCCAGTCTGTTTTCATGATATTGAAGAATCTACTGCAATTATTTGTGACCATTTCTTGATTCAGTTCACCTGAAGTGTATTGAGTTGAAGGCAGTATGTAATATTATGTATTAGTTCTGTAAAGAATGCCAACAAAACTTCAAAGATAAAGCATATTCATTTTATTCATTTAGTTATGTTATTTCATAATAACCATCGTCATAATTGATGTATTTGTTATAGATATATTATTATAAGTGTTATTGTTTTTTAAAGGAACAAAAAATATGATTTTGTTAATTAATAAAATAATATTAACTAAAGCAAGTTATTATCAAAAAGGTTATAAATAGGGATCACGTGATGTATATTAGGTATTCACTGCCTGATATATATTATTGTTAATCATTATAAAGTTATAGCAATGCCCTGTTATATGGTATATTCTAAGTATACTCATTCATCCTGTAATAATAAAGGAAACACATTATTTAGCATTGATGATACCATAATAGGAAATAGTAAATATTGCGGGTATTTTATTAATTGAAGCAGTCTCATTAACTTTGGATACTACTTAAAGCAATCATATAATTCTTGGAAATGCCACAGAAACCAAAAAAAGAAATATGTAGATAGAAAGCTAGAAAACACAGACAATAATGTGATAACTTAAAATCTTAAATTTACCTTAGTCTTACACTGTTTAATAGCAGACTGTCAATGCATGGGGTTGCCATGGTGACAATACTTAAAAAAGATACACAAGTGTTTCTAATGCATGATACAGTTTATTTACATGTATTTATGAAGATATTAAACTTCATTTAATGAGACTGTATGCTTCCTACTACTATAGAAGACACATAGTACACAACATTGAGTGTATGACATGTAAATAATATATCTAAAAACTATTCATTAAATATCAGGATGATAGTAAAAATTCTCAAACAAGTCCAAAGTAGGAATGAACACATTCTGCATAGTAGTCACAATATCAAGGGCATAATACTTTGTCAAAAACAGTTGTATGAGGCAAACAGTCCCATATAAGAAGTCTAAAGTAAAAAGATTGTTTAGGTAGATCGAAAGTAAGGAATTTTTTTTTAGGAATGTATTAAACATTATAGTTAAATATATCATTCACATATAAATTGTGTTCAGGTACTTTGTTTGACTACTATTTATATGTATGATTGTTCATATACTGCCATTCCTACTTTGAGCTTGTTTGAGATGTTTTTACCAACCATCCCTACATTAATGTATATTTTTAGAAATTTTTATGGACTATCTCAGTTATCTCTTTATGCCATGGGTAACCTCTCATACTCTGATAGCAACTCTTTATCCTCCTGGAATGGATTTTCAAAATTGTTGATTCTTGTTTTTGGTGGGGATTGACTGTGCTCGAAAGTCTCTCTATTGATGATTCTGAAATGTATTTTAAAGATTTGGGTTGGGTAAAGATTACTTATGTAAATTTGTTTCTCTTATTTATTCAACTCTGAGCATTTTCAAAGACAAGCATCAAAATATTAATAAGGTTAACAAATGACTTCAGTTCTAATAAAAGGGTTCAAAAAAAAAGTAAACACTACAGCTGTACTAATAAAACTATCTAATATTATTTATTTATACATAAAAAATGACAGTTAGCACACTTGTTTATTAATCCTTGATGATAGACACACTTTGTAACTGATATTGTTTCTCTTCTTCAGCTTCTAACATTTTCTTTTCATTTTGATCTTCAGTAAATGTTGTCTCAGCAGACATAACAACTTCTATCTTTGATTCTGTCTTTATAGTCTCTAGAGCTGTCTCAATAACATTCTCCTCACATTGCTCAGTAACATTCTCTCCACGTTGCTCAGTAACATTCTCCTCACGTTGCCTGATAGTTGTTCGTAAAACTGCCTGTAATACCAGAGACACGTTTTTTTTGCTTACTGAAAAATGCAGATGATGTAAAATCTTTGTCCTTATCGCTAACAAACCATCCTTCCAAGTATGCCTAACTTCTTTGGAACGAAGACAATGCATTATTAAAGATGAACAGACCATGAAAAAAGCAGTGATAATCACAAACAATGCAGCAAAAGAGATCTCGTACTGTCTTATTGGTATGAATATCTTGAGTAGCTAACAATCCAATACCCCATCCCAGACCAAGCAAAATAGACAATGTTACAGTTATGGTGATTTGTTCACGGACAAATGTGATATTATTATTGTCCTTTGTTTTGATAGTTGACTGGAAGTTTCTTCTTAGAAGAGAAACAATGATGATGATGAACACCACCCAATTAAACAATATATAATCAGAAAATGGAACTATCATACCAATATAGTATGGCTCATTAAAGACACGACAACTATATAATAATAAAATGAAGACATTTTATATACAAACATAACAAATGTACTTACAAATGATTACTCAAGTAGTTTTCATAATTGGGAGCAAAACAGAAACAAGACAATGAACAATGGAGTAACTAAAAGTAAGAAATAGTTATATAGTACATTATGTCAATGATATTAAGTACTTACTCCATGATAATATGGTAGCTTTTAAAACAAAATGATGAATTTTTTTTCCAAGAACAATAACTAAATTCATATATAAATTGATAGCTTCAGCAGCCATGATCATGAAAGTTGCTAAAAAGAAATATTGTAATACAACAGCTGTAACAACACAGAGTCCAGGAATAGTATGGACTGTGGACAGCAAAAATAAAGGCAATATAGAGACCCCATTAAAGCAAAACACAAAGTTTAAAAGAAGCCGTCCATGATCAGAAGTACGTATTTTCTATCAGGACAACATAATAAAGTTAGTATAAATTAATAACATACTTGTTAGCAAAGTAAGAGATGATAGTAATAGTCAGACAAAAGATAGAGATAATGATACCAATGTAAGTCACAGAATCTAAGAACAATGTCAGTTCAGTTTGTTCTATTGGTTCATTAATAACAGGAGATACATCCTATAAATCATAATAATAAATAACAATATTAATTCTACCATTACTTACCATTAATATAGCAAAGTTAGTAAGATGATTACATTCACATAGAATTTTGTTTATTATTAGTAGTGTTATGACATCCTTTATTAGACCAGTCTCCATATTCATCTAACAGGAGCAGTTATCCTAAAACAGTTACTAATTCAGCTTACTGTCTAAAGATTGATTCCAGAATGAACATTGTGGAGATGACCCATTTAAATTCTATAAGGAAATTAGAATGATTGTTACCAAATACATATCCCAGTACTTACAGGATTAATCAGGAAACTAAGACCTACTGGAGGATCCAGTCCACTTATTTCATCTTTTCCTACAACAGTAGTTGAGATGATGACACTACCAATCTCAAGAAAAATTATTATTTCTTCTCTGGAATAGAGAATCAGTAGTAAAGACTGAATGAGTGATTCTAGTATTATTAGTAATATTTGGAACTGTACTCAGTAAATTGTGTGGTAAACTGATAGATGCAGTATGTTGTTGACTAGTTGTTTCCAAAAACTAAATCATTAGAGTTAAGGGTTTGATTTCCATCTGAAAATCCTTTATAAGTTACACTGAATGTTTGACCAGATTGTGTAAATTCTACAATATCCACTTGTTGTACAGATACAGCAAATGATTGTTGTGTTATTATAACTGGTTCAGAAATATTAGTAATTGGTATACTCTCTACAACTGACTCAATAGCTTCTAACATTCTATATGTAAACAGACAATATTGATATCTGATGATGTACAAAGCTAACTGACTTAGCTGATGTGTTAGATTTTTTCTTGGCTAGTTTTTTAAAGTTTCTTGATTGGCATTTAAATATTGTCAATATTCAAAAAAGGCTGTATTTTTGGCTTTTGTTTAGACAACTACAAATAAAAACAACAAATAGTTTTGTAAGAAATATTTCAAAGAAAGTCTTACTGTCAAATTTCCTGATACATCTTGTGTAGCTGTTATTAAGAACACTCACACTTGCTATCACTTCAGTAGAACCTAATCTACTGCTATTACTGGTGAGGTTCTCCAATTGTTTTACTTTTTTTACAATTGGTGCCTACACAAAGTAATAGTTTCAATCAATATTACAGTTGAAACATGTATGACTAACATTTCTTAGGCCACATATTTCACGAGTTAGATCACTGAAATTACAAGCTGCCTACATTTGGTTCAGTCCACATACCTCCACTGGTGAAGTCTCCTCCACAATATCTAGTAGCTTGAAGTATTCTTCCTTCTTCTGAACTCTTGTTACCACAAGGACAGCTCTTGATGACTTGCACTCCAATGTTAGTTTTCAGGCCACAAAATAGTGATATTAAGATCTTGTCTACCAGAAAGTGATGGTATAATAGTATTGGTAGCAGGGCAACCATCTTGATGAAGTTATAGATACTCAATTTATTTTAATTATGTTGACATACCAAATCTGTCCACTTTATCTAATGAAATATTAACAGTGGTTTGTATATTTTGTGCAGCCAATTGTTGTTGTACTCCAACTCTGAGTTGTTCAGTAGCTTCATTTTTTGTTAGCAAAGTAACAACAATAGGAATAGTATTAAGTTGTCCAGTGTAACTGTAATTTTAAAGAGAGGAATACTATGTCATTGACTTAAAGATACACACTTACTTAATGTTACTGAATCAAAAAGTTGTAGGAATAAAAAGAAAGTATTTGAATTGTTTGGTAAACTGTTACCAGAAAGTAAAGTGTTACTCTGCAAAATGAATTGTAATATATGGCTCTTTATATTAATGAACAGTACCTTATCAATAATACCCTGAATTATCTCTATTGCAGTCCTATGGTTGTCTCATGATCATCTAATATGTATATGTCAGCTTTTATATGAACAATATCTATATTAAATATTAAATTGGCAATAAATACTTATCTTTTTATCTTAATTAATATACCTGAAATATTTAATATAACACTTGAAGAGTTTACTGAGGTAGTACTTCCTCTAATGATACTCTTAGCTTCACAGTGATAGAATCCTCTATCATTTAAACTCAGTTCAGTAAACATCAATACAGAAGGATCACTGTTGTCATTTGGCATTAACACATCATTTTTATACCACAAAATAGTAGGAATTGGATTACCAATAGCTTTACAAGTAAGATTAACAGTGGAATAGAGATTACCTGAAGTATTTCTAGGTGGTTGTGTAATTTCTGGTGAAATGTAGATTACCACAACTATATAATTAAATATAATGTAAACCAGTATGGATTGCTATATATAAAGTTACCTTGTTCACAATTAATACCAGTATATCCACTAGAACAATTACACACATATCCATTACTCAAGCTATGACATTTACCATGTTCACCACAGGAGAATTCAAACAGTAGTTTGTGGTAAAGCTGAAAATAGACAATTACAAATGGAAATCACTTAAGTCACTTACGTTCTACTAGTTGGAGTACATATAGTGTAGATGAAACAGTTCCAGTTTTAACTGCATTATCAGCTCGACAGGAGTAGCTACCTTTATCATTTCCCATCAAATCTTTGATTGTAATCACACTTGTAATGGGAAAATAGTTTGTGTGAAACCATTGGACTCCTGTGATGATACAAATTGTTACTCTACTTGTGTTCAATAAGAGTTGTCCATTTTTTCTCCATACAATAACAGGTTGTGGAATACCATGAGCAGTACAGTTGAGGGACAAATTTGTCCTTTATTTTTATAACAAATGTTCCAGTATTGTTTAGTATGACTGCATTAACTAAATATAAACAAAGTTGTAAGCTGAACCCTTCTAATTGTATTAATAATTTTTTGTATACCTAATCAATTATTATATATGCATACATTTTGTCATTTATATATTATAAACTGGTTTGCCTCTTAGACTATTAAAGGATGAATTGACAACAACTAACTCACCATAAACATTGAGTGTAGAGTTAACTGAATCATTACCATAAGCATTGATGACTCGGCATTCATATATACCAGTATTTTCTACAACAACTAGATCCAATCTCAAAGTACCAGGATCTGAATCACCACTTAGAAATTGTGAGCCATCTTTGTACCATTTCAAATATAGAGGAGGACTACCCTAATGAAATCATAAAATGATTACATAACTTAAGAATAACTAATCACTAACTTGTGTTATATTACATCTAATAAGAACAGTTGTACCATTTGCTACTATAGCATCTTGTCCAACATCAATAGTGACGTTAGGGAGTATTTGTCTTCCAGGACTAAGTGGTATGTTAGTAGCAGGTTGTTTAGAGTGACGAGCAATCAGTGGAAGAGCTAGAGACAGAGATAGTTCAATGATTTAAATATTGAGGTTAATAGCAATAATTAAAAATAAGAAATTTTGATCAGTCAAAAAGTTAATTACATATGTCTATAGAATGGTTGTTTATTGTCATTAATAGACAAATACAATTACATAGAGATGATGCTACTACCAACATTAGATACAATGAATAATTCACATTGACTTGATTTGGTGCAACAATAAAAATCTACATATACATGATTAAACTCTAGTAGAGATAGATGAATAGTAGCTAGAAAATTGATATTAGTACAGTTATTTGTAAAAAAAATCAATATATTAAACATATAAATACAGTATAATATATTGACTGTATAACTGAATTTGCAAGTAAAATGAATATTGCTTGTAAAAAAATTACCATTGCTTCTCAGAGTGTTAATAGGATTCAACTTCATGCCTCCAATAAAACTGTACCCTGCATCAGTTCTCCAGCCATAGATAGAAAAGTAAACAATTTACCATTTGGGTTAGGATGTGATACTGTATTAGTATCATTAAAAAGACTGTTGAATAGCCATATCCATAGATAGTACCATTTGATTCATATATTGGAACCCATGATGGATTGATAAGATTACCATTGATCAATAAACTCTGATTAAAGTAAGCATCATTGGTACAACCACACTGTAATAACTAGTACCACCTGACAGCAATGCAGAGAACTGGAGTGAGTGTGTTCATATTGTTCTATTGGTGGTACTGTGTTAAGGGAAGGTCACCAAAGTTTGCATCAGCATATGCTAGGCTAACACCAATTTGAGCAATTATAGATTGGTTGATCTGATATAATACTACAGTACACATTGGTTGGTTGTATAGAACCAAATGGTGTTGAATCCATCAAATCTGATATATTCTGAACTGAAATTTGTACCACAGGTTTTGACTGCATTGTTTTATTAGTAGTAGCAATTATTTTATAACTTTGTCCTTTACTTCGACCCATGTGAGGTGGTAATAAAAATGTCTTTCCCACATTGTTGTTGGTGTCAGTTGTGTAACAATAGGGTCATAATCAGGAGTTCCAGCTGGCACTTGGGCAGCTTCATTTCCACTGATAATTTGAGTGGACTATCAGATGTAATTTTGGTTCCGTAAGATCAACATGTGGTGCAAAAACAAAAAATGTCTGAAGGGAATGAAGAACAAAGTTGAAGGAATGTCCAGCTGAAACAATTATATTAACTGCAGCACTGTCCTGAGGATCTGATGGAACAGTAATGTCATTGTTTGGAACGATAGTAACATTACTGTTATTAAGACAACCAATAATCATGAACTGACTTTGTCTCATCCAAATAACCAAATGTAGACACAACATAGTATGTGTATTGGATTGTTGGTTGTTTATAGGACAAGGAAGAGCTAGATAAGACATGAAATCTGCTGGACTTTGGAAGCTCCATGCAATAACTGATATTGCTCTTTTTAGAGAGTAAAACTTTAAGACCTTTTCTCCTCCAGGAATAAGTATGATCTAACACTTCATAACTTGCTGGTATAGTGACTTTATGAGGATTATGATAACTAGTTGTAACCCATATATGTGAAGTTATCATCAAGTGATGTGACATTGAAAGTAACAGGACTTGTTTTCATAGTATGAACATGCAATGTACGTACTTCAGATCCATATACATTCTTATAAAATCCAACGAAGAACTCACTACTGTATGTGCTGAGGTCAATCTGTGGGTCTATAATGAAGAACATAACATTTAAAATATATAGAAGAAGGTCATTATTAAGGTCAGTTCTGATGAAGCTGATGTTAAAAAATACTTAAACACCCAGATATGCATTGTATACACAAAAAGGTCATTTTAAGTGAAGGAAAATGTAGGGATGGCTATATTTCATTTTAAAGAAAACACAATGATATTTGGGAAGACTATAGTATAACCACTTCATATAAAAGTACACTATATACCAGTTTGAAGGAAAATTTTTAGGGATGGTATGATGTTCTACTTTCTTCGTCTTCCTTTGTTCTATGATGACTACAAAGTAGGAGTCTTATAAAGATTATTTTACATGGAATCCCTATGTGTTCAAATAAAGGTATTTTGAAGGCTTTAAAAAATGAAAGTAGGTGGTTTCATAGGACTCTGTGAGATATACCATTTTTCTCAGTTAAGTGTATATCATTTTTCTCAGTTATAATAATATTCATAAGAAAAATGAAAGTGAATGAATCTCTGGGTACTTTTTACTAAATATAGATGAAAGTAATCAAGTCTATTTAATAAGTCTATATCAATATATTTCAGAATATTGCCTCTAAAAATTGAAAAGTTATCTCTTAGGACTATTAAATGATGCATTGACCAAAAACTAAATCACCATAAACACTGAGTGTAGAGTGACCTACATCATTACCATAAGCATTGATGACTCGGCATTCATATATACCAGTATCTTCTACAACAACTAGATCCAATCTCAAAGTACCAGGATCTGAATCACCACTTAGAAATTGTGAGCCATCTTTGTACCATTTCAAATATATAGGAGGACTACCCTAATGAAATCATAAAAAATGATTAAATAATTATGGAGTACAAACTAATTACTAACTTGTGTTACATTACATCTATAAGAACATTTGTACCATTAGCTACTATAGCATCTTGTCCACATCAATAGCAACATTAGGAGGTATTTGTATTCTAGGACTGAGTGGCATGTTAGTAGCAGGTGGCTTAGAGTGATGAGCAATCAGTGGAAGAGCTAGAGACAGAGATAGTTCAATGATTTAAATATTGAGGTTAATAGCAATACTTAAAAAAAGCTATTTTGATCAGTCAAAATGTTAATTACATATGTCTATAGAATGGGGTTGTTTATTGTCATTAATAGATAAATACAATTACATAGAGTGATGATGCTACTACCAACATTAGATACAATTGAATAATTACATTGACGTTTGATTTGGTGCAACAATAAAATCTACATATACATGATTAAACTCTAGTAGATAGAGGATAGTAGCTAGAAATTAATATTAGTACAGTTATTTGTAACAATCAATATATTAAACATCTAAATAAAAGTATAATATTTGACTCTATAGTCTGAATTTGCAAGCTAAAATGAATATTGCTTGTAAATAATTACCATTGCTTCTCAGAGTGTTAATAGGATTCAACTTCATGCCTCCAATATAACTGTAACCAGCTTCAGTTTTCCAGCCATAGATAGAGGTAAACAATTACCATTTGGGTTAGGATGTGATACTGTATTAGTATCATTAAAAATGTTGAATAGCCATATCCATAGATAGAAACCATTTGAAGAATATATTGGAAACCATGATGGATTGATAAGATTACTGTTGATTAATAAACTCTGTTTAAGTACGCATCATTTGGTACAACCACACTGTAATAACTAGTACCACCTGACAGCAATGCAGAGAACTGGATCGAGTGTTCATATTGCTCTCTATTGGGTGGTACTGTGTTAAGGGAAGGATCACCGAAGTGCCACCAGCATATGCTAGCTAACACCAATTGAGCAATATAGATTGGTTGATCTGATATAACACTACAGTACACATTGTTGGTTGTATAGAACCAATTGGGTTGAATTCATCAAAATTTGATATATTCAGAACTGAAATTTGTACCACAGGTTTTGACTGCATTTGTTTTATTGTTAGTAGCAATTACTTTGTAACTTTGTCCTTTATTCGAGACCATGTGAGGTGTGGTAAATAAAAATGTCTTCCCCACATTGTTGTTGGTGTCAGTTGTGTAACAATAGGGTCATAATCAGGAGTTCCAGCTGGAACTGGGCAGCTTCGTGTCCACTGATAATTGTGAGCGGACTATCAGATGTAATTTTGGTTCCAGTTAGATCAACATATGGTTTAAACACAAAAAATGTCTGAAGGGAATGAAGAACAAAGTTGAAGGAATGTCCAGCTGAACAATTATATTAACTGCAGCACTGTGTCCTGAGGATCTGATGGAACAGTAATGGCATTGTTTGGAACGATAGTCACACTACTGTTATTAAGACAACCAATAATCATGAACTGACTTGTCTGATCCAAAATCAGTAAATGTAGACACAACATAGTATGTGTATTGATCTGTTCGCTGTTTATGACATGGAAGAGCTAGATAAGACATGAAATTTGCTGGACTATGGAAGCTCCATGCAATAACTGATATTTGCTCTGTGTCTAGAGAGTAAACTTTAAGACCTTTTCTCCTCAAGGAATAAGTATGATCTAACACTTCATAACTTGCTGGTATAGCAACTTTATGAGGATTGTGATAACTAGTTGTACCCATATACGAGAAGTTGTTATCAAGTGATGTGACATTGAAAGTAACAGAACTTGTTTTCATAGTATGAACAAAAACAATGTACGTACTTCAAGATCCATATACATTCTTATAGAATCCAACAAAGAACTCACTACTGTATGTACTGAGGTCAATCTGGGACTCTATAATGAGATCATAACATTTAAATATATAAGAAGAAGGTCATTATTAAAGGTCAGTTCCGTTGAAGCTGACATTAGATATACTTAACCCAGACTGTATGCACAAAAAAATTTTATAAAGTGAGGGAAATGTAGAAATGGCTATATATATATAATATAAGGTGATATTTGGGATGACTATAGTATATTCACTTCATACAAAAGTACAAATATATCAGTGGAAGGAAAAGTTTCAGCAATGATAACTACAAAAGTAGGAGTCTTATAAAAATTTTTGTACCTTGAAAATGATTGTTTTTAAATAAAATATTGTGATCACTTTAAAGAAAGCAATTGTACCAACAGACTATATCATGTTCTAAGCTTTTTCTTGTACATGACTTGCTCTACACCTTTATGAAGTTTCTTCAGGTTACTCAAATTTCTTTGTGAAGGAAAAAATACTAACGGAATGATTAAAGTGGTAGTGCAACTTTATGACTCAGGTTAAAGCACTCACAAACTTTTGCCCTGGGTGGTAATTAATGAAGATGGTGCAGTGTTAGCTGCCATTGTATCTTTATGGCTGGGGTAAATTTTATTAATAGCTTTAATTATGATTATATTATTAGTCTAGAAGAAGCTTGTTCTCACATTTTCTTCAGTTTTGACATGTTTTATCAAAGCGGTAGAGGTGAGAATGGCATGTGGGCAAGAGTCATGTACCTCACAGTCATATTATTGGCTACCACTCTATTACTTATAATTATTACTTGATACAAAGTTATCAGAACAGACATGGCTATTTTTCAGGTTTCCAATCTTTTCTATCAATTTAACCAGCCAAGCTATGTACCTCTTTTCAGAGAGGACTCTGGTACTCTCTCCCTGATGATATATTATTTTAGATATTCTATAAAAACTTTCATCGCCACATTCAGGTCTACTGTTACATCCAATCACTCTATAGTCTAATAGAACACCTGTTCATATAATTAGAACTGTAATTTTGAATTGCCATGTCTCAAGGCGAAAAGTGCCATTCGTAGAAACCTTCGAAAATGCGAAATTTGAAGTATGTCAAAAGTATGCCATTAAAAATGTATGGAGTTTATAGTTTGACTTTCTCGTAGCACTAGAGAGCCAAATTTATATTTAAAATGTGCGTTTGCAAGCTGAAGTGATTAGTGCAAGTCCCATGTGTATAACATAAAACATCGAAGTTATTTACATGCCTGGGTGGCTCTTCTCAACTTGGACAGAGTATAATATCCTAATAATCGCATCACTGAAATGAAGAATACATTTTGTTTCTCAGATAAAAACTCCTTTCCAATATAATTAAACACACAACGTAATATATTTATAAACCTCTGAGAAGATCTTTCAAGGATTGAAGAAGTTGACGTGTAACAAATTGTGTATCATTTGATATCCAATTATCCACAGAAGACAAGAAACTATCAATTGCCTGCTTAGTACATGTAGTTGCAGTTTGAAGAACCTATAGTGGTATGTTATCATCAATGATTGCATAATAGATATTACTAGTTTTTTCAAACCTGTTGGATTGCCTGTTTATTCCAGAAGATCATTTAAGTCAAAAACTTCAAAGGCAAGACAATTCAAGTTAGTGTCGTTTAAAAGAATATCAGTACAGAATCCATTATCAGTATAACAGGATTGATGACTATTGAAAGCAATTGTTTGTAATTCACTGCATGTTCCATTTGAGTTATAGACATTGCTGTTCAAAATGGTTTTCATAAGGCAACTGTTCATATTATCAACCCAACTTTGACCCTATATGATATTAATGATTATAATGCATAGAAAAGTATTAAATACTTACAGCAGATGTAAAACAACTTTGATTATTCTTTAAACGGTGGCAGTATCTGTCACCATAGGCAAGAGGATATCCATTAGTACCACATTGGAAAACCTTGGCTCTACACACTGAGTATAGAAGTCACAGTTACCAGTATTAGCTAGAACTGTACAGTTCTGAGCTTTGACAGTAACTGCCAGATAGAGCACCACTGATAACACAAACAGCGTCATACTGTAATAAATTATATCGTTTTTCGTTCGCATAGGTTTTAATATTAGTCTCATCCTTAACGCCCACTGCCTTATTGATACGATAGAGGTGAATTTAGCACTATTGTTCTTGAGTAACCTCATTCTGAATACTCGGATCACACGACGTCATCAGCCGCATGGATCATTATTGTTACAACACAATAATAATTCAAGGAAGACTGTAAAAGTACGTTACTATATAGACATTATTACTTTCTCTCATAAGCGTGTGAGCGTCTGAGTGCGAGACAATTAAGTAATTCTTTAAATTTTGAAATACATTTAAATCTTGTATGTCGTAAGGAAATTTTTGACTAAAACATGATTTGCATTCTTATCAGAGGTTAATTACAATTGCATAGTCAGTGGATTAGAGTTGTGAAAATTATATATTCATGATTCAATGTACATATGTATCTTGTCATATGTTGCTAGTTATATGATATATTGAGCCTGGATAATATATAATATAGTGTATTTTGGAAAACTAAAGTGAAAGTCTTTCAGTAGTCTATAATAATAGAATACTGTACCTAAAGTTAATACTAAAATTATTTAAAAAAGATATGACCCAATTTTACTGTAGTAATCAATTATTTTAGATTTTACATTTAGGATTGTGAAACATTTTCAAACACCTACAGAACCTCTATAACACTGCCTGACTTGGTTTTTATAGCATTAATTCTATGAGTAGTACTAGTAGTCACATGTTTTAAAAGCATGTTAAGCTGTTGTAGTATGGTGTCATGTCAATATAGCTTAAGATTCGTACTAATACTATTACTAATAAAGAAACCAAAGCTAATATTATAACCATATCTTTTTTTGTAAAAATATCAGTACTGATCATTATCAAACTATAACTACATTATACTACATCATGTCACTTATTACAAAGACTAGTAAAAATGTTTGAGATGAATTTGTTGGAAAGATGATGTAAATGTTTTAAAATAGATTTTTAAATATCTTAAGTATTATATCTGCTAATATGTGAAATAGGTATTTGTTTAGTGCCAAATTAAAAAAGTCAGTTGATTACCATATCAATAACTAGATACTATTATTGTCATAACTGTCATTTGTCAATATGATAAGAGTAAACCAATACTATAAATGTTATAGATTAGAGTGTTAGATTAGAGTATGTCATTTACATGTAATAAAGTGATGTATATTTAGTATATACAATATAGACTGAACTTGATTTCAAGATAATACATTAATACATTGTTGTATGTATACAAGGGAGTGTACACTAGCTGTCACAGCTTTGCTCTTCTTTTTATCAACAGTTACAAATGATTTTTCCATTGAGAATCTCATAAATTGTCACTTTATTAGTGAAAATAACCAATCAGTGACAAATCAACTCTTTGACAACTCAGATTTGTATAATAAATTATAAAGATCTGACTATACGCCATGCATATTATAGATTTAATATAATAATTACATGTACAGTGTAAAACAACACTACTATGTATGTTTATAGTACATCCTTAATGACTACTAATGAACAACAAATGAACACTACCCAAAGTGAAAAAAACTTCATATGTAGGTGACTTGATTTCATGCATGTGATAATTAAAGCCAATATTTTAGTCTGTTGAATTACATAAATATTACTAAACTTCAGATTACTCATCTAGCATTTTATATTATGTTGTATATTCATTACAATATATTGAGACACTTTCTTACTTACATTGGAATGATAAAACTAAAGCTTGTGAAGTGTTAATATATCTGGTTCAAATTATAATATATTACTAATGTGAGTGTGACTATATTATGACATTATCCACATTACATCAGCACGACGCATACTTTTTTCACACATATATATATAATATATCCTGGATTAGAATACTCCTTTACACAATAAATGTTGCAATGTTGAATGTGTGTTATCTAATGGAGCCGACTTATTAAAATTAGGATAAGATGAGTGAGTGATAACTGCAAAAAAAATAAACCAAAGTAAGATATGTAATATTGTAATTTGCTAGTAATCATGATATTGTTTATAACAATTAATTGAAAAATAAAAAATCATCAGATATTAATCAACATAAATTAAGTGGAAAACATATACTCCTGACCTCCCTAAAAGTTCAACATACATTATTACATACTTAACAAGTAACAATACAATCCACCTTATACAGTAACGTAATAAATTTTAAGTCGTAAAGTAATTTCTTCCCTTTTGTGGTCAACTGTAATAATATTAATTATAATATTGTGTATATAACCTGATTTGCTTGTTAGACATTGGGCAATGGCTGTTGTGTAAGAGCCACTAGTAGCTCTCTCTCTCTCTTTTCATCTCTCTCATAGTCATTCTTATTATATATGGTAATACAATTGTTTCAATAGTTTAGTGGTGTGAGTGTCATCAAGTCAGTTAATGTATATGTTAATCAATGAATGGTTCCAAAGATAAATAGTCAAGTAATAAATAGTTAATAATTTTGTAGGTATATTATTCAACATCAACGTTATGCAGTATAGAAGTCTTAAATTATGTAGCTACAAATAATACTAATATTCATTGACAAATATTTGAATTGAACAATTTCATTGGGCATTCATATATTTGTCGTTTTTGATGCTGTCTCCAGAAAAGAGGGTACCAAACCTCCCTCCTTTCACTGTAATATTGTGGTAGACTAGAAATGAATATACCATAGGATTTATATTAAAAGACATCACCAGTAGCTGTAAATATAAGTACATTTATTAAAATTAAGAGGTATAGTTATTAACTAGTTATTATTAATCTATTTTTAAGTATATTATGAATATTTTATACAGATTGGGTTGTCCATGGAGATACAGAGACAATCATACATGATGTTACTGTTGGATTACCAACAAAGATAGAAGAGTAAGTTATTGTATGTCCATACACACACACACACACACACACACACACACAGACACAGACACACACAGACACACACACACACACACACACACACACACACACACACACACACACACACAATTATGTTAATTTGAATTGAGTGGACTATTATGCATGTCAAAATTATAGCATTGATTGTAATGACATTATATATATCAGAATTTGTTAATACTAAAAACATACAAATAATTCTTCAGTCAGTCAATTCACTTTAATTTGAAATAGCAATCTTCAAGTATGTCTTGTACACATTATATTATGTCAAACAGTTAAACTAGAAAATTTGATTTTCAGTCAGCTAGTCACTATATTTAACAATTGTTTGCAAACAGTAAACTAGAAATTTTGATTTTTTATAATGATAATTTTTTTTATTTTGCATTTTTATAAACAGCAAAAACTATTGCTGTTATAAATTTTTCTTTATATGATTATTGTTTGTTTTGAAAACTTGCTATTTTAATAACACTTTGATACATAATCTCATCAGTAGCATAGTTAAGGAAAGACTTAATATAATTATGATCAATAGTTTGAATTTTTAAAGCTTTAAATGTTAGTTATTATATTCTCTATAAATAATGGTTAAATTTATAAAACAGAACGTTTGCCTAAAGCCTTTCATCAACTGCATAATACTAAATCAACAATAAATGATAACTATATATAGAAAGCATAGTGTACGTTATGATAGTTCATGAAGAAATTATTCCCTGAGGATTTTTATTACTAGTTTTGTAGAAAGTGTCTTGGACACTTAAATCAAGTAGAGATGTCCATTTAAGGTTTAGTGTAAATCCTGATCAATATTAATTGACTAGTGTGAGTGGTTCTTATGCAAATAGCGTCTTTAGTTTGTCTTTCACACATGTTTATTGCTTGCTGTGGTTACAAAAAGTCTTATAATCCAGTATTGCTGGTGTAGTGATTTTGATGGATGTTACTTAGTTCTGTTTATAAGAGTGTAAGAGCTGTCACTATTTTTATTGTTATTAAAAAGCATTCCCTATGTCCTTTTTTAGAAGTCATTAATATATGAAGTTTCAAATGGATAGTATCTATAACAATAGTATAGTGACAAGCAATCTACTATAAGTGGTATATAGTTGATAAATAAGGATCTTTCAGGTTCATATATCTACGAGTTATAGAGAGTCCTGATGTATAATTACACGTGTTATCCCTTTTAAACAATATTTTTAGTTACTGCAGATTTATTTCTATCTAAAGCCAAATTTGTTTACATGATACAGTGTGTAGATTGTTTTTTGGAAGTCATAGAAGTGACCCTAAACCTTCCTAATGGGAAAACCGTTCAACGTGATTATAAGCCACTTACACACAATTTTGCTTGTCTTTTGTCCTTGCCTTGAGGTTAACGTGGATTTTCATTCCTAGAGGAAAGATAATATAACGTGTGAGCAATTGCAATAATTGATAATTGGTGGAAGGTGTGGTCTCGGATAGGAATTGTGTGAATGCTGTTCATGTTATAGATGAATTTTCTATATATGGAACGCCAAATACGACAAAAATAATGATTCTAGTGTTATGATTGTTTCGATTTTGTAATCGACTGGACAATCGATTTGGCAAAGGGATTGGACGATCCATTCGGTAATTTTTTAAAATAAATGTCAATCATTTATTGACATTTCTAATTATGTACTATACCTTCAGTTTGACATTATTTCTTTACTTAGGTTTATGACTAATGAAGAATATTTACTCAAGACAACGAATTTTAATACTACACTACATATAATTATATAAGTACCATTCAAAGAAAGAAAGAATGCAAACAATAATTAATATAAGCATTTTAAAAAATGGATAAATATTTCAGGATGACGATGTCAGTGATGAACAAACAAATCCATATTAATATCCCTGTGTAAATACTCAGAGTAGGAAATGTTGTTTAGTACAACTTCATATGAAATTCTACACTCTCAATGCCATATATATTATAATATGGCATTATGGCATACTGAAAATTTTGATACAAATGTCTTCATGTTGCAATAAATGACTACTTATATAGGACATTATTATAAATTTGTATTCTCTTCTAATTCTTTTTTCTTTGCTTTTTTGTCACTGACATCTCATCATCATCATTTTTTTTTCAAAGTTGTTTATATAATGAAAGTAAAGTTATAAACAATGTTAATAAAAGTTTATTATATGATGGATAATAAGTTACTTAACATGTTTTTGATTAATTTTATTTTATCTCTCTAGAAACAAAAAGTGACTTCCTCAACTAAAATAGTCCAAAATTAATTTCGACAAAAATAATATGCTAAAAATATAATACTGTTATCTCTCAATTGTGTTATGTATTGTATTTATATTTAAAATGATATACATCCTGCTTAGTATTGAGCTTATTATGAACAAGTAACTTCATGAATGGTGGGTGCATGTTATGAATGCCATTATGTAGTCTTCCTGTGTTGTTGCAGATATGTAACATCTGTTACAAGAGATTTATAGTTCCATGCTAGACACAAGTCATTTGTAAGGGCTTACACTTCTTTCTTGCTTGTAAAAAGGGTCATTATTTCCTTTTTTAGAAGTCATTAGTAAAGTGTGAAATACATAGTAACAATAACAGTAAAAACATTATATAGTGATAAAGAATTTATTTTAAATGATATATAGTAAATAGATAAGTTTTTTTTTTCAGAGTTTTATATCTAGGATGTGGAAAGAATTCTGGAGTGTATTTATATGTTCTATCACATTTAACAATAATTTTTATTTTGTAAATTTTTTAATTATAATGATTGCAAAGAATATGGTAAACCTAACAATCACATAAACTCCAATTAAAATGAGTATAGAATTACTTGCTAGTAATTTTGATTAGCAACTTCTACACAATGAAAACTGTAACATAGATTGCAGAACCTTCATTGGAGAAGTAGCCATCCTAGTGATGTTACTTTTTAATCCATATTCATATATTACATGTTATATAATATAGTCACATATAATGCTGGTATCTCTTAATTGAGAATCATGTACTAAGTTTATTATTAATATGATATGTATTTTCTTGATATCTATTTCATTATAAGCACAAAGTAATTTTATCAATGGTGGGCTTGTATGTTCTAATAAAATCTACTCTTATCTCTAATCTTGTGTTATTTTAGATGTGTATGATCTGTTATAATAAAGTATATAGTACTCACTACACACAGGTCCTATTTAAGAAGTTGTATGTTTAAATATATAAAGTGTGAAGTTCCATAGTAAGTAATAATCACAGTGACAATACAATGTTACAATGTTAATGTTAAAATGACAAAAAATTATGATATATTGATGCATCTGTGGAAACATAACAGCACCCGTGTTGTTTTAGCTCTAAACACGTGGTGTTCCATACACATGATATCTGTTGTAATCCAACAGCACACTTTGTTATGCTAACACTTAATCATTTGTTACAATTGAAAACATGTTGATAGTTGTTATAACAATTTTTCAATACAGGTTAAAATAAACCCCAAAGCAGTACTCAAAGTCACCAGCTTGTTTTGTGGATGATTGCAAATATTATATATTATTTAGATTTCAATATTTGATCAATTTCCATCTATTATAATGTTAAAAAAGTTGAGGGAAAAATATCAAATGGAAACTGAAATCAACAAAGTGTTCATACAGTACCTGACTACCTGTTAAATATAATAGCCATTAGCAGTAGTTGTGTTGGTATATATTGATGATTGCTTGAAGAGTCACCAAATCCCAAAAATCGTATCATGAATGAAGTACAAAACATCTTTACTCTTGGAAAAACACAATATTGAAGATATAGTGACAAGCCAAGAGAGCAAAAATAGCCTCACTCATATCTTTACATCCAAAGTAAATCTCTTGTTCTATTGCAATAAAAATTTGTGGTAATAACTCCAAATCAGGGTCCACGAACCAAATTATGTGAGGATGACTATTTTCTTCATCAATAGCCTCAGTTAAAGGAGTTCCCACTATAAAATATATATAATAAAGTGCAATAATTATGTGTTATACTCACAGCAACTTCCACAAGAAGAAATGGAATGTCAACTTTTGAGCTGAAGGTTTCTTTTTTCTTTGGTTTAGTTGATAGAAAATATCCGAAACACCTTAGAGCAGAAATACTTAGGACATCTGAAGAAATCTAAGAATAAGGCATATACAAAAGAGTTTCTACCTTCATCATCAATTCTTTCATCATTGTATAAAGACCAGTGCATGTTTTAGACTAGCTTGAGCATTACCTATAACTGCATGGGAATATTTTTTTCAGTAGTCTTCAAATAAACTGCATATAAATTGTCAACCTGCATTATCAGGTTAAATTCTTCTGCAGCCTGTGAAATGGTTAGTAGTCATTGCAATTCAGTATAAAACTTACATTAACTGCCTTTGTAGAAACGGGTATTGATTGCATATATCTTTCACTTTGTGAACCGTACACAGGATCCACTCTTGTCGTCTTTTAAATGTCCTGGCTATCAGAGAGACAATTTCGCCAACATTTGACCTTGGGTTTTCCATCTCTTTTTGTAAAAGACCCAAGTTCCTTTTGTGCTCACTTCGTCATCCTCAAACTCTAAAACTTCAAGGGAAGGATAAAAAATACTTTTCTTGGTCAATCTTTCTTTTTGGATGTGGAGATTTCTCTTCATCTCTTTTATCAGAAGTTGGATTTCTGTTGCAATTTGGCATCTTGTATAAATAATCTGCCTAAGAGTCCTAATACATAAATAACACAAAGTCATTAGAATAAATTGTAACAACTTACATATTCTTTTATAAATGAATCCTTTCTTAACAATGACCTATCCTTCTTTGAAGGTCGTTGTATGTATACTAGTAGCATTGTAGCTAAAGTATGAACTACATACTTTCTATCATCATTAGTCAACTTTTTAAGTCTAAAGTTGGCTTCTCCAAATGTAGGTATAGGAAATGGATCATGACTCTACTAAGACTAAAAAAGAATTAGTAGCAAAACAATATAATCACATACCTAATCTTTCTTAAAGGTTAATTTACTAAAAGCCATGGTGAAGCTTTCTATGGTGTAACCCATTTAATGATATCATGCATACATGTCAACCTTTTTTGTTGATGAGGTGGACAACATTGAGCTACTTGTGGAGGCAACAGAAGATGATGAATTAATAGGAGGCAGTGAAGTGATCGATGGTGGTGAGTAAACATCATCAATGACTGAATCTTTAATTAAGATTTTAAAAAATTATTTAAATTAAGGAATAATTAATCGGACCACAGATCAATGGCTTTAACACCTTGGATAGTATAAGCAGATAACCTGCACTGAAATAACAGTGGGGTTAACGGCCTGTATCTTTACATAGGAGGTAACTATTATAATTCACAAAACAGCTAAAGCACACCTTTGAATTTGCAAATGGAATGACCATAATATCATCAGACAATGGTGAAAATGGACTCCTCTCACAATAATCCTATAAAAATATTATTGGTCCTCATCTATTAAAGATTACACAGTGTAAAGACGATAGTATAATCTGTTAAGTTTTAGAAAAATAAACTTTTGAAAGCCTG
This sequence comes from Gigantopelta aegis, assembly GCF_016097555.1. Taxonomy (NCBI): domain Eukaryota; kingdom Metazoa; phylum Mollusca; class Gastropoda; order Neomphalida; family Peltospiridae; genus Gigantopelta; species Gigantopelta aegis. The sequence continues at coordinate 97,778 of NW_024532797.1, forward strand.
CTGTATTTTGTCATAAAATCCTTGGTCCTGAAGCTAACTTCCAACCTCATCTCTATTTTCTCCATTACGCACCAGCAGAAAGAGCCTATAAGATACAGACAAAACATGTGAATCTCTGGAAAATGCGCATGCGTGACCACACCTAACATCCAATCATGGCTTTTTGTGCAGTTTTAAAGAGTGGAAAGTTTATTGAGGCTGGCACACATTTCAATCTCACTCTACTGAGCCCCAACGTTTTGTTTACATATGGTGTTTAAGGCTGTCAGCAAATCTTTCGAACATATGCTTCTATTTGCTCACATTTGAACAGAAAACATAAGTATGCAAATTGGGAGGAAGCACAATCAGAAATTATTGCAGGAACATCTACTTATCTTCCTAATGAAATCAATAACATTGAGGACAATGTTAGTAATTTTAGACATGATGCCATCATAACTGATTTGTTTTCTGATCATGAAGATGATGACATTATATAAGTGGTAATGAAGGTAATGTTGATTTTCAGGCTGTATATCAACTGAAACACACTATCTACAAAGGTCAGCTGCACTATTTTTTGTTGACTTTAAAGGAGCGTTATCAGTGAACTCAGACTGCTATCAAATTTTTCGATCAGACAAGTTCAAAATATGATCCATTATTCTTTGCTAAATATTAGAAATTCTGCAGAGGCTGAGTTGAGGGCGTTATTACTGAAAACATCACCCGCCTGTTTATCAGATTACTTTGAACGTATAGATTCTTTCAAATCACTGCATTCAGATATCTTCAAACTAAATTTTATAAAGACCATTATGGACTAGTTGTAAGTTCAAAAATGAATTTACATGTACATGAACTCACCTGTCAGTACATGCTCTGGCACTGTTGTGTACCAAGCAACAATACAATATAATTATTTCATGCAGTTATGTGTTTAGTACTGTATTAAGTGATTAGTGCTTGTAATTATATATAGGAGCCAAAAACAATTGTCTTAGGTACTAGATTGGTCACTTGTAGGAATGGAACTTTAAATGAAAAAAAAAGATACTTTTCAACTACATTCCTTTACTGGATGGCCTAAAATCATTTCTCTAATCACGAAATATTTGATGAGGTGATTATTGATGTACATGTCCCATCAGTTAATGTGAAAATATCTTTATACTAGTTTGTACTTGTACAATTCTGTATCTGTTTATAGAAAAAGTATCATTTCACAGGTTATGAAATCTCTTTCTCAGCCACCAGCCGATTATTGTGATAATCACGTTATAAATCTCACCTTTGTATAGAGAAGATACCAATACACTGCAAATAATTGGATATTTTTGATTATGAAGTTGTAACTCTCTTGGCAGTCATGCTGGTGTTCACAAGTTATGGTTCACTCTTTTTTTTTTTTTTTTTTTTTTTTTTTTTTTTTTTTTTTTTTTTTTTTTTTTTTTTTTTTTTTTTAGGTGCTTAATAGTTTAGTACTATTGCCCATATTTTTATTATATATTTTCAATTTAGGTATGTCTTACTTTACCCTGGGAAAATCTTAAACCAGAACTACAATCTTCACAAAGCGCCATTTCAGTTAATTGCATGTATTACATCTCAGAACTTGACAAGATATTGGATTTTCTGCAATACTTCGACCTTTTATTGACGATGTTAATACATTATATGCGAGGTAAATGATATATGATAAGAAATGGGCTTTAGGTATGCATATGTGTATCATGTGCCGCCTTTGTGCACAATTTAAAATTAGAAAACCCCACCCCTAATGTTAAATGTAACATTGTACATTTGTTATGATTATTTATTTGTGTAAGATTACACTATCATTGTTCTATTTAATGCACAACACAGTTATTTCATATACAGTTTTACTTAACTACCATTTTGTGTAGGATGGTCTTTCTTTCACCTTGACTGGAAACAATGTCACTATATACGGCACACTTTTTTTGGTTTTAGCTGATAATTTAGCAGCTCATCAGCTGGGAGGATACAAAGTTGGAGTTGGCTTTTCTCTACGCAAGTGCCGTGTATGTATGGTCACTGATTCAGACATACAAACAAAAGTATTTTAATTGTTCATGATTTAGATTTTTAACATGCATGAGTATTTTACAGGAGGACAATTCCATCAAAGAACTCCTCAGGAGTATGTCTTCCATTCTTCTCTATTGAATGGTCTATATGCTTCAGACAACTTGACTACTTATGGATTAAATTATTCAAGTCCTCTCAATGAAGTGCATTACTTTCATGTAGTTAATGGCCACTTCCACAAGATATTATGCATACATTATTTGAAGGTGTCTTAACCAAAGGAAATCCAACTTATGCTACAACATTTGTTTTTGTTGTCATCTTAGATTTGTTTAATGCAAGGTTATCACATTTTGTATATGGTAGATCAGACCTTAAGAACAAACCACCAAAAGCTTTTGAAGACTATCATATTAGAGGAACACACAAGCTAAGTTTATTTGAGTCAATCATTCTGATTAAGAAGTTTCTTTTCTAACAGTTCATGTATGATGTTGTATTGATAAAATTTACTGATGTGATAGTTTATCCGTTGAATTAACAATAATAAAAAAAATTCTCTTCTTATGCTACAATTTAAATCAAGATGTTCATATATTCATTTTTAGGTTCATGTTTTAATCCTTAAGTTAAAGTATTCCGGATCATTGAAAATGGTCCTTGACATCAGCATGTTACCATCATGATTACTATTGTGATGAATACTGTCACAAATACAGCGATTACTGTAGTGACATAGCTGATATTGATTGTTACTTTTGACTGGTAAGACAAATCAATAGCTCATGTAATATATCAGTGATCATCTGAAAATAAGAACACAAAGGGCATAGCAGTGCCTGCACATATTTTTAGCATCTATTAATAATTAATATAGTGGAGTAGTATAGGGTACATGAGAACTTCAAAGAGTACTGATTTCGTTGATATGATAATAACACAAAACATTAGTCACACAATTTGTTAATACTTTATAGTTTGTCTAATGTGTCCAAAAGTGTATTTATATATACAGCATATATGCATAATAATATTATACAGTTCAATGCATTATATAAACATGTCTAAAAGAAATTTATAAAAGATATCACTCATGCAATGGGCTATTTAGACTGAACAATATTTTCACATATTAAACACTTGTTAGGTCTATATACATTATATAGAAGTTACACTCACATTCAAAATGTGACTATTAGATTATACACTCTCAAACATGTGCCCATATAATGTTTTTTTATATATAGTCCATCAATGTATGAAAAGTTGTATATGTATGAAGTTACTAAATTGCCTCTTACAAGCTAAGATGTAACAATTATCAAATATTTATTGCTATTTCTTCATTATCCACACAGTGACTGAATTATTAATGACAATTGATGTGGGCCTGTCCTTGCTCCATCCCTAACTAGTACTGTGTGTGGGTGTACTTATTATTTATAGTAGTATATGTATGATTTTTTAGAAAAAATATATATGGATTATTTATATGATTAAATGTATTAATAATTGTCATCGTGTATTTTTGACAAGAAAGTTTTTATGTTGCCATTTGATAACATATATTTTGTTTTTAAACAGCAAAAACTATACTTGTTATAGAATTTTTTCCTATATAATATATTATGTGTTTTTTTTTGAAAACTTGTTATTAGAAATGATATTTTGATACATAATTATGTCAGTAGCACAGTTAAATAAAGACTTTAATTCTGATCAATAGTTGGAATTGTTTAAGCTTTTAAAATGTTACTTAATTATTCTCTATATATGTTATGTATTTGTACACAAGTGACTGATTACTTTCTCTTTAAACTTGTAAAGAAATTGTTAAAGACTAAAGGATGATTATTGACAAATCAACAGAAGCAAGTACAAAGATATCTTTATCAATAACTTGAATGTTCCTTAAAGAGCTTTGTCTATAGGTAATTTTTTAGGGTTTTTAGCTTATCCCTATTCATAAACCTAGAACTCTAGAATAAAAGTTATTTATCACATTGTTCACATTTATAGAATGAGGGATAGTTGAACTTAATAAACATGATAATTCTATAAATAATGGTTAAATTTTATAAAACAGAATGTTTTTTTTCTCAAGCCTTTCATCAACTAAATAATATAAAATATGAAATCAACAATAAATGATGGCTATATACAAAGCATAGTGTACATTATGATAATTCAAGAAGAAATTATCCCCTGAGGATTTTTATTATTAATTTTGTAGAAGAGTGTCTTTAATGATGGACTCTTTCAATCAAGTAGAGATGTCCAGTTAAGGTTTAATATAAGTCCTGGATTAATATTGATCATGTTATAGATGGTTCTCATGTAAATGGCTTCTTTAGTTTGTCTCTTCTACTAGTTTATATCATACCCTGGTCCCAAAGAATTTTAATCCTGTGTTAATGCAGTTGTATACAATGGATTGCTTGTCAATGTATCTCCAGTTTTGACTGCTCTCTGATCTTTTAATTCCATATCTACATATACACACAGTCAGGTAGAATATAATAGAATTATAGCAGTTGTTAGTTACATATCCCTTTTGAGAAGTTGTATATTTAAGTATATGAAGTTCCATATTAAGCAATAATCAACAAAGTTCACATTGTTTTTGCCAAGTCAATTAAGTGACTATGAATCAGTTATAATCAGTACAAGAGATATACTTATTCCTAATAGTAATATTTACTAGTAAACTTACATCTAATGCATAATTTAATACTGAATTTAAACATTTACTCAAACATTTGACTTTCCTAGATCTTGCGTGCAAGCTAATGAGCTTAGTAATTTTAATGATGTCATTAAAGCTGTTGGACCTCTTTCGATGTTATACTTGGAAGAAGCTTTTAATATATTTTACTTTGATTCAGATAAGCTCAAATGCTCTAGTCAGCTCGAGGACATCATCTTCTTACTATCTACTTATATTTTACCCACTGTCATCTGTGGTAGTGATAGCTCCATTTCAGAATAGTATATATATAATCCAATTAAAAAATACAGTAATAGTTGAATATGGTTTTGTCACTTCAGCAAGTACATCAAACATCATCAATGATGTTGTAGGATTCTTAAAGGTAACTAAAGTGTTGATTTAGACTTTGAGTTAAAGAGTGAATATCTGTCAAGAAACATTAATTATGATCGTGTACTTATTAGTAGGAAGTTACATTATAAAACCAGCAAAAGAAGGACTACACAAGTAAGACAGAAATACTAGCTATGTTGATTTATTAATGAGACAGTCAACAAACATTTGATTTTTATGGCACAATTTATGAGAGTTGAAGTTGCAATGAGGTTATGAATGTTATATAAACAAATGAGATGAAGAGTCAGACTGGAAAAGATTAGAAAAACTATATTTGGAATAATTGGTGTTACATTATACGTTAGGTGGACACAGTAATTAAGAAGGTTATATCATGACAGTGTTATATATTAAGAGCATGCACATTATAATACAATGAGAAGAAGGGTCACATTATAAGAAAGATTAGAAAGAAGAGTTACATATGCGTATGAAATAGTGGATAAAAGGACAATATAATGTACATAAAGAAGACACAGTGGATAGGAGGTTATGTATGCAATCATATCATAAGTGTAGTAGTTCAAGAATCATTTCATACTCTAAGCATATAAATTAAATTGTAGGATATCCATGTGTATATAAACTCAAGTAAAAACAATAGCTATCTAAAAATAGAAAGTGGTTTGTGCTTAATATATGCAAATACATACATTGTGATTATAATTATTCTGATCAATATATAACTGTCTTGTAGACAGTGCAGCTTTCTTTCTGCTGCAATAGTTTACCATTCAAAACATCCTACCATATCAACATTAATAGATAATAACTATATAATTATATAGAGAACAAATAATAATATATATCTACAAAAAATTGACTTACTAACAGTTATCAGAAAATATTGTCACACTCATCTAATCACATTCTTGGTTGCAATAATAGACAATAATCAATATACATTTAGTAAGTAAATCTGCTTGAAATATTAGACAATAATTGATTTATAACCACAAAATTTTAATATTCATATATATTTAGGATTATATTAGATGTGATTAACTAGTCTTCATATATGCAAAGGCTATTACTTATATTATATATATATATATAGATACAAAGTAAAATGTTACAAGAAACAAAAACATATTTTTATGCAAGAATGCTAACCAATAAATGTTAAATGTTATCTGACTTCTCTGCACAAGCTAAGTCACTTAAAATAGATTATACAAAAAAATAGATATTCTGAAAAACCATAAGACCAGTGATCTAACATGACTTGCCATGAAAGTCTTGTGACCTATATTGGAAGTTAATTAGGACAATGCACAACTAGACCTCAATTTAGCTGTTTTGTTATAGAGTCTTTGACAGGTAACAAAAAGGATTAGAGCCTTTATGATCTCTTAATAAAGCTAAAAACAGAACTTATTCAATTAAGTTTAAGTCATTAACAAATTGTAAGATCAATCTTCAGATAGTAGTTAACAATACTAATAGTATGAATAATGGGGAATGTTTCAGAAAATTTTAGTTGTTTTAAAATATTATGATAGTTTTTCACTTTAAAAATTAGTATGAACTTACATGAATGTGGGAATTTTCTAATTTATAAAATATTGTAAAACTAAAGTATTTCAAAACAATTGTCAAAGTATAAATGGTGTCTTTTATACTTTGAGATATTTTTATTTTGAATTTTTTCAAAATGTCATAATCCTGTGGTTTACAGGTAAAGGTGTCAGTACAGTATTAACTATATGTGTTAAGGAACAGTCCCAGATGGGATTATTGGACATGTCTTATAGTTATAATATTAACTGATTCAGTCCACAATGTCAACTCCATAATATCTCATTACCATAATGTAAACAGTCATCTCAGGTAACCATCATCAGTGTTCTATGAAGATATTAAATGGAGACCAGTAATATTGAGGTAATTAGAGTAAACCAATGACTACTGTGATGTCAGTGGAACACATAATAGGTAATAGACATTCTTATAATAAAGAAAACATAAAAAGCCTCCCTGTATATTTCTTTGTGGGTAGAGTACATCGTACACGTTGTAATAGTAAATTGACTTTATCATTAATTATTATTAATTAATTAGTAAGTGTTTATGTGTATACGTGCACGTGATTTTTCAATCTGTTAGAAAGTGCTCTTATCATTCTGTTACATATATAAGTTCTGTCAGTTTGTATGTTTTACTTCTTTTCAGTCGTTATTCATTATTCAATAAAATACTAACTGTACTAGTGCAGTCCAAAGCAAAGTGAACTTGCTCAGTTTAAAATCATGACTGTTATTGGCTTTAAAAATAGGTAGCAGCTTCAAAGCAGGCCATTACATATATATATATATATATATATATAATCTATATGCATCATTATATATATATATATATGCATCATTATTTAGAGGTCTATGTGCATGCATTATATAGATATTATTATTATTGTTATATGTTACACTGAAATCAAGTTCAGCAGATTAATATATTGTATGTATAAAAACATATACCACTTTGTTAGATATAAACATTGTGCACTAATCTATTAAGGAAAGTACATCAATCATACTATTCATAGTACTGATTTGTTTCTTATCATAATTTTAACTCATAGCAGCTATGATCATCATACTATTTAAGATCTTATATCTCAAGTTAATGATCACAGACATTTTAATTGATCAAATCTTTTAATTAGCTACTGTATGTAGAGTCATACTGTAGCAACATCATATGTTTTCATTTGCAAACACATAACTATATCACTTCATAGTACAAATATCAAGTGAGGTAGTATTATAGAGGTTTTTGTATATGTTTTATAATACATCCTAATCCTGAAGGCAACGATTACACATTTTATTACAACTAAAAAGAATTGATTTATAAATGTTAGTTATGAATTACAGTAAAATTATATCATCCTTTTAAATACTAGTTTTGATTAGAACACTTTTTGTATTTTTAGCTTTAGTAATAATCTTTAAAGTGCTTTTAGTTTTAGTTATGGTTGTACAAAAACAACAGTATTCTCAGGGCATCATATAAATCTAGTACTAACATGATAATATTATATGTACATTGAGTCATTTCTACATATGTTTCATAACCTAAAGTCTACAGAAAATTATGTCCATTGTGTGTGGCTGAGAGAAACAACTATTACATTTTTTTAAATATCGCTAACAGTCAAATTTTTTTCTTTCTGCTGCAATATTTTGTCATTCAAAACATCCTATCATATCTTCATTAATAGATAAAAAACTATCTAATTATATAGAGAACAAAATAATAATAATTATATCTACAAAAAATGGACTTACTAACAGTTATCAGAAAATATTGTCACTAATCAGATCACATTATTGGTTGTAATAATAGACAATAATCAATATAATATATTTAGTAAGTAAAATTAATAGTTTAGGACAATCATACTTGAAATATTAGACAATAATTGATTTATAATAACAAAATTTTAATATTCATATATATTTAGGATTATATTAGATGCCATTATCTAGTCTTCATATGTAAAGGCTATATATTACTTATATTATCTATAAGATACAAACTAAAATGTCACAAGAAACAAAAACATGTTTTATGCAAGAATGCTGACCAATAAATGTTAAATGTTATCTGACTTGTCTGCACAAGCTCAGCAATATTATAAGAATCTTAAAAAAAACATACATGTAGCTGCATTTTGTTTTTTTGCATACTCTTAAATAAAATAGTGTCTGAGAGAGGCAAGTCTTATTAAATTAACTACTTTTATTAAATTATATATATATATATTAAATTATATACATACATACATATATACATACATACATATATATATATATATATATATATATATATATATACACATAAATTTAATTTTTAATGATCTTGTGAAGGTGATAAGCTTCTACAACTATTTTGAGTTATTTGTGTACAAAAAGAAAGATATTTACACTATGCATCCAATGAAAGATGTAGTTATACTTTAAACTTTTAATTATTAGTGATTTTTTAGTGTGTTGACAATAATTTTTCAGGACTGGCAGCTCAGCATTACTGAGTCAAACAGTGCTTTTGTCACTAAAGGAACAGTTTTGAAAAATGGTGCCTACTATACATGCATCTTTTTGATGCGTAAAATTTCATAATACAGTGTAGTTTATATATAATGTCAGTTGTAAGTAACATTAGTAGTGCTATAGATCAGAGTTCTTTAATGATTTGGTCCTTAGACATTAATTTGATGATTACCCACAGACATCTTGATCAGTCTTTTCAATTATGAACACATCTGTCTTTTATTAATTATCACTCGCATCATAACAGAATAACTCTGTCACATCACATTATGCTGTGGGGTAGTTTGTAATACAGACATGGATTGTAAATGAGGATCTTACTTATAACCACACATTTAGGGTCTTAGTAATAAATTATATAATCCCAAAACTGCAGCTACATTCACTGAAAATAGCAACAATAATTATCCTATGAGACAGCAAAATAGGTTCTTTTATAATTTTTTGAGAGGATGAAGAACAACAGCCATATGTTGATATGTGGATCATACTTTTTTTGTTGCTATACAGACAAATTGCTTGAAACCATTCTGTATATAGAATGAACTAGGTTGGGTACTAAGGATAGTGTACCCAAATATAGAAAATATAGCCAGACCAATATCTCATACTAAAGAGTACGATGAAGATCATAAACAGGCTTTCATTTTTTTTGTCAACGTAAACTAACAAGATGTAAAGGACTTATATTCTAATTGTAAGAGTCCAATTGTTGTACATCCAGTCTTGGGCCTTTAATACATCATGTTTAGACTGGATATCATTGATTATAGGAACATATTCCTGCAGAAGTCCCAAGCAATGGGACCTTGTGACCTCATATAAGACTATGTGAGCTTATGTACTTAAACATGTTGTTTTTACCTTAAATGAAACAGAAGAGATGTGAAAACAATGGAAATGGTGGAAAATCACACTTAGAAACAGTCCTTTATTTACTCATGAATACTAAACCTTAAAAATTAAACCTTAAAATTCTATACCCATAAACCTGAACTTTTGTCATTTCCACCATTTCTCTTTTTTTGTGTTCTGCCATTTTTCCATGCCCAATCAATCATAATGGAACTCTTGTATTAAGTAATAAAAGTTAGTGTCATTTATAATACAAGATCTGGAATAACAGTGTTTACATGTAACAATTATGAACAAGTGTCCAGTCTGCCCTCTTAGAGGGCAATGGTAATGGTATTCTTCGTAATCATGAAATAATGGTAATTGTGATAATTATGTGACAATGTAATTGACAATATCTGATAAATAGGCTTATAGAAAGGAATGTATTGATCATTTGGCTAAGTAGCCTTGTTATTGTCAACTCAACTGCTGATTCAGGTAACCAGCACAACCATTCTATAAAGCAAAAGTATATAATAATTCATACTTAAATTTATATTCATCTACTTTTATGTATATCTTTTATCTTGAGTAAAATATGTCTGCTTGTTTCTAAGGTTTTTTAACTTTAATTTGAATCTTTAATTGGAGTTAACTACTGGGTATAGAGTTGCTTTTCCCCAAAATCTATTAAAAGAAGTGAAACAAGTTGATTCCTAACAAGATGTTTCTGTATTCAAAAATACCGGTATCTATAAAACTCATCCCACTTCTTCTTTTTTGTTGGAAACTTCACTAACATTGTTTGAATAGTGTGGCTAAATATTTTGTCAAGGCCATTCATTATTTGATAGAACAAGAAAATGTTTGTTACAATTTAAACTCATTTTTGCATGGTATAGCAGTGTGTCTTCTCTTCCCATTGGAATCTCAACCATTTTTGATCCTTCTGTCTGGTCAACAGAGCAAAGGTAGGCTTTCTTCAGATACATTTTAATCACATTTTTGAATGAGATCTCTGATCATCTGAATATTTTCCATCTTGAAGTGTTGTCAATGTAGGAACTGATTAATTAGTGTTTTCAGACTCAATACTGGTCATATCACTTTTGAGATAAGAAACATCTGTGACACCAATTATAGAAACCACTGAACTCACAATACTTTATCTACAACTTAATTTAGCAACAATAACTGATCTTGTGCTTAGCAAATTATGGAAATTACTAAATCAGACTAGCAACTTAGTAATCATACAACATTTATAATATGAAATAATTAAAAATAGTTATTAATGCTTGAATATAATTATTAACTTACCACTGGTCTATCAAATCACGTTTAGGCCCACCAATTGTTTTACATGCATTTACATATACAAGAATAGCAAACTGGCCAGTAGACCATTTATTTTGAAATAATTCTTTTAAATTATAATTTAATTAAGGGTAGGGCCATTAATATCATGCTGTTGTATGAGAATAGGGGAAAGAATTCCTATTTCAAAAGATATCTCAGATTGGTAATTTCAAGAACCTATCACTTTCCATTATAAATTGTCACCAAAATTGATATGTGATTATCTTCAAGGCCGGTTTTTTTAGTTACTGGGAAAAGCAAAGTGGTCCAAGTAAGTTCACATATATTACTTAATTACATACTTCTGATTCATTTATAAATACTTGCATATTTTTGTATAATAATATTTTTGACTTGTTTCTTACAGGTACAAGAAATTCAGTAAATGAAAATACCCTTGTTATTGAGATAACTGATATACTAAAATAGGTGATTTGTTACAAACAGTTTCTAGGTAAGTAATAATAATTAACAAGAGATATCATTTATTTTGTTAGAACTAATGGTATTAAAGTGTATAATAATTCTTTGTATCTACATTATGGTTGGGAGAAGATGACTTACCACAATTTGTTAAAATTATCAAAACTTTAGTTATTTCTGCTTTTATTTTACTTTCTATTGAAGTATATATTACAATAGGTGTGAATGATTATATATTGGGATATTTGATTAATAGGACTAACGTTTATGTAGTATGTCTAACATATTTGTTTTCTTTTGAAGTTTATTATGAAAATACATTCATGGGAGATAATTCTTTGTATATATTATGTGTTTCTTTTATTGAAAATACTCAGTAATAATTCCAATAATAACAAATGCTCATTTTAAAACTACTTTAGTGTTGTTGATATAACTGATACATGGTAAATTAACAAAAGTATTGTACCAATGACAATGTATTCCAGTTATAATAACAAAATGTTATTTCAATAAAGTTGTTGCTGGAATAATAGCACATTATATTAACAATTTTTATTAAAATGACAAACCAATTTTCATAGTGTAGTATTAGTATCAATTTTAAGATGACAACTCATATCAGCTATATTAACATGACAGTATACTAAAATAAACATGTTTTTCTTTAGAAAACACCTGACTACTCATACAATTAATGCAATAAATATCAAGTCAGGTAGCATTATAGAAGTGTTTGAAAATGCTTCATAATCATAAAGGCAAATGTACTATAATTTTAAAAAGTGATCATTACAGTAAAATTGAATTATTATAATAATTATTATTTTAATGCATTCTTTGATTTTTGTATTAACTTTAGATACAATATCCTATTATTAGAGATACTAAAGGTCTTTTACTTTTAGTTTTCCAAAACACACTCTATTATATATTATCCAGGCTCAATATATCATATAACTAGTAACATATGACAAGATGTACATTGAGTCATGTATATATAGTTTTCACAACCCTAATCCACTGACTTTGCAATTGTAATTAACCTCTGATAAGAATGCAAACCGTGTTTTAGTCAAAAATTTCCTTGATGACATACAAGATTTTAATGTATTTCACATAAATGAACTGCTATTATATTAATAGTCTCGCGCTCAAATGCCCACACATTTAATGGGAGAAAGTACTAATGTCTATATAGAAACGTACTTTTACAGTCGTTCCTTGAATTGTTATTGTTTTAACAATAATAATTAATGCTGTTGATGACGTCCATACGTTCCCGGTATTCAAATTTGTGAATGAACTTCAATACACATCTCTCGGATTAATAAGGCAGTGGGCGTTTAGGATGAGACTAATATCTTAAAACTATGCGAATGACAAACAATATCGCATTATAGTATGATGTTACTCGTGTTATCAGTGGTGTTCTATCTGACGGTTACTGTCAAAGCTCAGAACTGTACAGCTCTAGCTAATACTGGTAACTGTGACTTTTATACTCAGTGTGTAGAGCCAAGGTTTCAATGTGGTACTAATGGATATTCTCTTGACTATGGTGACAGATACTGCCACCGTTTAAAGAATAATCAAAGTTGTTTTTACATCTGCTGTAAGTATTTAATGTATGTAATATTCATTAATATCATATAGGGTCAATGTTGGGTTGATAATGTGAACAGTTGCCTTATGAAAACCATTTTGAACAGCAATATCTACAACTCAAATGGAACATGCAGTCAATTACAGACATTTTCTTTCAATAATCATCAATCCTGTTATACTGACAAGGGATTCTGTACTGATATTCTTTTGAGTGACACTAACTTGAATTGTCTTGCCTTTGAAGTTTTTGACTTCGGTGATTTCTGGAATAAACAGGCAATTCAACAGGTTTTAAAATAAATAATATATAACATATATCATTGAAGATAACATATCACTATAGGTTCTTAAAACTGCAACTACATGTACTAGGCAAGTAATTGATAGTAAGTTTTTTGTCTTCTGTTGATGATTGGATATCAAGTACTACACAATTTGTTACACGTCAACTTCTTCAATCCTTGAAAGATCTTCTCGGAGGTATATAAAATATATTATGTTGTGTTTGTGTGTGTGTGTGTGGCATTTTTAACATAATTATATTGTGGTTAATTTTTATTAAGGAGGAGTTTTTGTCTGAGAAACAAATATATCCTTCATTTGAGTGTTGCGATTGATAGGATATTAATATTAATTAAATATGGAGAGTTTATCATAATGATAAATAATATTTTCTTAAAAAGGGATATCATTTCCAAATAAACATGCTTGGCATGTCGAAATTAGTTAATTCAACTGCTAAAATGACTTGGCAAACACAGAGATAACACAACAGCTATAAGTAAGTACGAAGTCAAGTTTCATCTGAGAGGTGTGGCTAAAGTAAAGGCTTGGCTGTATCGAATCATATTTATCTATGATCGAGACTCTACTAATAACGATACCGATACTGTATTTGCGGGCAATCTATAATTCACTGACTAGACCAGACCTGACTCGAATAGTGGATGCTATATATTTCCAGCTTCTATGTAAACTCATTGTTGTTAAACTGATCAATCCTCTAAACCTGAAGTCTTAAAATTCTAGTTTATATTAACGTAAGTTGGTCAATGAATTAGCAGGTTTGCCATTGTACCTCTGAGATGTACTCTCTGTGTACAATGAATATATGATACAATTTGGTGGCACCAGCCAACCCAAGAATCATTACTCCATCATAAAGCGTTTTTTTAATAATAATTTGAGCATTAAGCATAACATATGCAATAACATATGCTAATCTATAGTGACGACCCTAGAACCAAGAGCATTCTCAAACTTTGATTTTGGTTTTATATTGTAGGTGTGTTATTTACTGAAGCTGAGAACGGACATTTCAACTTCGTATAACACGAGTTGATTGAAATAGTAAATAGAAACTCCATACTCGGCTTCGTACAGCTAGCAGAGTTCTACGCAACCACTACTTCATTAGTAACAGCGATCACAATACCTCAATTAGAAACACAATTATGTTCTTCGTAAAAATAATCTTTGTAAGACACCTACTTTTGTAGCTATCACGGTGGAAAAAGAAGGATAAGAAGAAAATAGAACATCATACCATCCCTACATACTGTCTGCCTGATTTTAGATTTGTTTAGGATGTTTTTAACAATCTTATATTTAATTAATGTTTTGAAAATTTTCCTTCACTGGTATATATTGTACTTTTATATAAAGTGATTATACTATAGTCATCCCAACAATCATCCTCTATTGTGTTTCTTTAAATGAAATATAGTCATCCTACATTTCCTTCACTTTATAAGACCATTTTTGTGTCATACAATACATATCAGGTTAAGTATATCTAATATCAGCTTCAACATAACTGACCTTAATAATGACCTTATATTCAAATGTTATGTTCTTCATTATAGATCCACAGATTGACCTCAGCACATACAGTAGTGAGTTCTTCGTTGGATTCTATAAAAATGTATATGGATCTGAAGTACATACATTGTTTGTTCATACTATGAAAACAATTCCTGTTACTTTCAATGTCACTTCACTTGATGACAACTTTTCATATATGGGTACAACTAGTTATCACAACCCTCATAAGTTGCTATACCAGCAAGTTATAAAGTGTTAGATGATACCTATTCCTATAGGAGAATAGGTCTTAAAGTTTACTCTCTAAAAACAGAGCCAATATCATTTTATTGCATGGAGCTTCCAAAGTCCAGCAGATTTCATGTCTTATCTAGCTCTTCCATGTCATGAACAGCCAACCACTCAATACACCTACTATGTTGTGTCTACATTTGGTGATTTGGATGAGACAAGTCAGTTCATGATTATTGGTTGTCTTAATAACAGTAATGTGACTATCATTCCTAACAATGACATTACTGTTCCATCAGATCCTCAGGACAGTGCTGCAGTTAATATAATTGTTTCAGCTGGACATTCCTTCAACTTTGTTCTTCATTCACTTCAGACATTTTTTGTTTTTGCACCATACGTTGATCTTACTGGAACCAAAATTACATCTGATAGTCCACTCACAATTATCAGTGGACATGATGCTGCCCAAGTTCCCAGCTGGGACTCCTGATTATGACCCTATTGTTACACAACTGACACCTACAATAACATGGGGGAAAGACATTCTTGTTACCACCTCACATGGGTCGAAATAATGGACAAAGTTACAAAGTAATTGCTACTACTATAAAACAAATACAGTCAAACCTGTGGTACAAATTACAGTTCAGAATATATCAAATTTGATGAATTCAACACCAATTGTTTCTACACAACCAACAATGTGTACTGTAGTATTATATTCTGATCAACCAATCTCTATTGCTCAAATTGGTGTTAGCCTAGCATATGCAGGTGGCGACTTTGGTAACCCTTCCCTTAACACAGTGCCACCAATAGAACAATATGAACACTCAATCCAGTTCTCTGCATGCTGTCAAATGGTACTAGTTATTACAGTGTGGTTGTACCAAATGATGCTTACTTTAACCAGAGTTTATTAGTCAACACGCTCTTACCAATCCATTATGGGTCCCAATATATAGTTCAGATGGTTCCATTTATGGATATGGCTATTCTACATCTTTTAATGATACTAATACAGTAGCACATCCTAACCAAAATGGTAAATTATTATCTCTATCTATGGCTGGAGAACTGATGCAGGGTGCAGTTATGTTGGAGGCATGAAGTTAAATCCTATTAACATTTCCAAGAAGCATGGTAATAAAATGCACTAAAATGCTTAACCTCGCTGCGGCTTATCCAGAGCCTCCTCAAGTGACGTAATCTTACGTGATGCGCAAGATGATTATTGATGACTCAGCATTCTCTTCAATCAATTTTCGAGTCTTCACTGAAAGCTGTGCTTTTTTTCAAAGGTTGTTCAGACTTTTAAAGCTTTTATATTCGTTTCACGCTCCTTTGGCAGTATTTTTAAGAAGTACAGACGTTTTGCCGTTTGTTACCGTGGCTACCAGTGCCTTGTTTGCGGAGTTTTAAAGCAGTTTAAAGCCATTGCCCGGGTAACAGACAGACACACTGGCAGACTACAGTAACCCTCGCTATGCACCCACGCACAGCGAGGTTAATTATTTTACAAGCAATGATTATTTTACTTTGTAAATTCAGGCTATAACAGGTCAAAATATTATGCATGTATTTATATGTTTAATATATTGATATATTGGCACAAATAACTGTATTAATATTAATTCTAGCTACTAGTCATCTATCTACTAGAGTTTGATCATATATAAATAGATTTCCTTGTTACAGCAGTTCAAGTCAATGTGAATTATTCATATATGATTGTTGTCATGGAAATAAAAATCAATTTGGACTCTTAGGACAATACTTAACCACATTCTAGGAACCAATGAATTATAAAATAATCAATGAAATAACCTTAACTGTGGGCAAAAAATAGAATATTTTTCTAACGTTTTTCCTACAAATTTCCTTATAGTTTTGCTCCATATATTGTAAAAGTTTTCTGTGAGTAGTTTTATAGTTACACATATGCCAATAATTATACTAAAATGTAAATGAGCACTATAAATTAAATTAATAAGTTGTTCACATTATGTTGATTTTATATAATTTTAATTTTTATGTTTTTGGTAGTCAAATGTTCATCTAGTCAAAATTATTTTTAGTAAAAAATTTATACATGATAGGATCTGGGTCAGGATTACATTCAGAACCCAGCTTTAAACCATTTACCATTCAGGCCAGAATAAGATCTGGCCTGAATGGTAAATGACTACTATTTAATGGTCAAGATATTTATATTGTTACCAGCATTTACTGTACCGCATACTTCATACTTATAAACAAGCATGCGTAAGTGGGCAAACAATATTATATTCAAACAATGTACATTCTGACCAACTATATACTTCCTACTTTGGGATTGTTTCACTACATCCTTACATTTAATGATTTTTTTAATAATTTTATTTACTTTTACTATTAATGATCAAGAGGAGAGAGAGAGGGAGTTCTATAATGTATAAAAAGGTTTTTCTATATTACTGCTGTTAACCTTGATATTTAAGTTTTTGAATTATTTTTGCCCTTAATTCTTTTAGTTGCTCCACTGAAAGCTCATCACTTTATTAAACCACCTGCTACTACCATACCACTTAGTCCTAGAACTCAAATACCTCTTAATGTTACTGTTGATTCTCAGACCTCTCATGTTTTTTTCTATGTATAGATAGATTAAAGAGAAGACATTAGCTATAATAAACATTTTTAAAAAAAAGAAATTTATATCCAGCCTGGGGTACATCTAACAAAGTGTCTTGTTATAATAGATTAGTTCTTTTAACTAATTGATGGCCACTTGAGTTGCATACACGCCTACAAAGTACATTAAAGCAATATCAATATATACTGTTATGATTACTAATTGCAATGGAATTGACAGTTTAATAGTTCAACACTAATACTATTGGAAGCAAATGTCTATAATACACTGCATGTTTCATTTGAGCTATAGATCCAAAATAGCTGAGATTAAGTCCCAAACACGATCCTAAAATTAACATAATATGAACAATTTAATTTAATTCATAGTGCTTTGGTAAGTATTAATGTAAATGTAATTATAATAGAACCACTTAAAAAGATGAAAAAATCCTTTTAAAGCAATATTTACTTTGTATACATTTTATTTGATGCACATACATTATTTTATGCAGGTTCTGAATCTGGTTCAGGTATATACTCAGGATTTGGTTTTGGGGCTGGCTTAAATGGTAAATTTAACAGTACCACATTACACACTTATAAGCATGTGTACATGACATAGCTGATATTGGTTGCCATTCTGCTTCTTCTTCCTCCCCTATTTTTTCTTCTACTCCAACTGATATACTTGATAAGGCAAATTCAAAAGCTCTATATTTTTACTTACAAGAACGTACAGCAAATCAATGCTACATCTAGCATATACATGTCCACCAACTATTCCTTCCATGATATCCATACTGCCATTCCTGCTTTGGCCTTGTTTGAATGTTTTCATTGCTATCCCTACATTTTATGAACTTAGGCAAACAAGATAGTATGATGGTATACATAGTAGTATCATCTCTATGTAATTATACTTGTCTATTAATGGCAATATAAAAGGTATTCTACAGACATATGTAATTAAAGTTTTGATGATAAAATTAAATTATTCATATTATGTTAATTTTAGGCTCATGTTTGGCACTTAATCTCAACTACTCTGGATGTTGTGTATCATCCCAATCACAAAACTGTAGAAATAATGGATGCTATTGTGATCAAATCTGTCATTTATTTAATGATTGTTGTAATGATGTAACTGATATTGGTTGCCATCCAGATTATTCTTCTCTCCTATGGTGTCACCTACTCCAACTGATATGCTTGGTAAGACAAAATCAGAATCCTTTTATTAAAAATCTTTTTTTAAACAGTTTTTAATTTGGTGTACATTTTTTTATTTTATGTGTATATATAATTTTATACATCGTCTGGGTCTGATTCAGGATTACACTTAGAATCCAGATTAGGGTTTAACCTGAATGGTAAATGGTTACTATTTAAAGGTCAAAGTTTATTATAGTAAATCTAACTTCATCAAATTTCACACATATAAGAATGCATGCATGTGTAGCAATCAATACTCAATATAACAATGTTCATTCCCCACTGACTATTCTTCCATGATGTCTATATTCCCATTTCTACTTTGGATTGTTTGAGATGTTTTCACTGCCATCCCTACATTAATAATTTTTTAGAATTTTTATTTACTTTTAATACTAATGATTGAATGAGTGAGAGAGAGAGAGAGAAAGAGAGAGAGTAAGTTCTATAATGTATAAAAAGGTTTTCCTAAAAACAAACACTCCAGGGACATTTCTATGTCGATCTAATACAAAAAAGGCAAACAAGATAGTAATGATGGTAGTAGCATCATCTCTATGTAATGTACTTGTCCTATTAATGACAATATAACAACTTATTCTATAGACACACATAATTAAGATTCTGACTGATCACAGTTGCTTATTTTAATTAATGCTGTTAAACTCAATATTTTAATCTTTGAATTATCTCTGTCTTAACTCTCTAGTTGCTCCACTGATTCCTCGTCACTTTGAACCACTGCTACTAATATACCACTTAGTCCTGGAACACAAATACCTCCTAATGTCACTATTGATGTTGGACAATATGCTATAGTAGCTAATGTTACAACTGTTCTTATTAGATGTAATATAACACAAGTAGTATGATTAGTTTCTTCTCGTAAAGTATTAAATCATTTTATGATTTCATTAGGGTAGTCCTCCTATATATTTGAAATGGTACAAAGATGGCTCACAATTTCTAAGTGGTGATTCAGATCCAGGTACTTTGAGATTGGATCTAGTTGTTGTAGAGAGTACTGGTATATATGAATGCCATGTCATCAATGCTTATGGTAATGATTCAGTTAACTCTACACTCAGTGTTTATGGTAAGTTAGTTGTGTCAATTCATCATTAAATAGTGTAAGAGGCAACCAGTATATAATATTTTAAACAACAAAATGTATATGTATATAATAATTAATTAGATATACAAAAAACTGCTTATACAGTTTAAAAGAGTTCAGTTCATTATCTTGTTTATATTTAGTTAATGCAGTCATATTAAACAATACTGAAACATTTGTTATCAAAACTAAAGGACAAATGTGTCATTCAACTGTACTGCTGATGGTATCCACAAACCTGTTATTGTATGGAGAAAAATGGACAACTCTTATTGAACACAAGCAGAATAACAATTCTATCATCAAGGAGTCCAATGGTTTTCACACAAACTATATTCCTGTTACAAGTGTTATAACAATTAAAAGATTTGAGAGGAAATGATAATGGTAGCTACTTCTGTGGAGCTCATAATGGAGTTTTAAAACTGAATCTGTTGTAACAATACTATATATACTCCAAGTAGTTGAATGTAAGTGACTTACATAATTTTTATTTGCTAATAGATACAGGTCACTACATATTACTCATTATTCTAATCTTTATATTTTTTCTGTATTATTTCTAGTTGCTCCACTGATAGCTCGTCACTTTAAACCACCTGCTACTAATATACCACTTAGTTCTGGAACACAAATACCTCCTAACGTTACTATTGATGTTGGACAAGATGCTATAGTAGCTAATGGTACAACTGTTCTTATTAGATGTAATATAACACAAGTTAGTGCATGATTAGTTTCTTCTCTGTAAAGTATTAAATCATTTTATGATTTTATTAGGGTAGTCCTCCTATATATTTGAAATGGTACAAATATGGCTACACAATTTCTAAGTGGTGATTCAGATATATAATACTTTGAGATTGGATCTAGTGGTTGTAGAAGATACTGGTATATATGAATGCCGGGTCATCAATGCTTATGGTAATGATTCAGTTAACTCTACACTCAGTGTTTATGGTGAGTTAGTTGTGGTCAATTCATCATTTAATAGTGTAAAAGGCAACCATTTATAATAGTTTAAGTAACAAAATACACATTATAATAAATCATTATTATTCATTACAAAATTAGTAATACAGTTTGAAAGAGTTTAGTTTACTATTTTTTTATCTTTAGTAAATGCAGTCATATTAAACAATACTGGAACATTTGTTATCAAAAACAAAGGACAAAATGTGTCCATTCAAACTGTACTGCTGATGGTATTCCACAACCTATTATTGTATGGAGAAAAAATGGACAACTTTTATTGAACACAAGCAGAGTAACAATTGTATCTTCACCGGAGTCTAATGGTTTTCATACAAACTATATTCCTATTACAAGTGTGATAACAGTCAAAGATTTGAGAGGAAAGGATAATGGTAGCTACTCCTGTCGAGGTGATAACAACAGTTAAAACTGGAGCTGTTTTAATGACACCATATGTACTTCAAGTAGTTGAACGTAAGTGACTTAAGTGATTTTCATTTCTAATTGTCTATTTTTAGCTTTACCAAAAACTACTGTTTGAATTCTCCTTGTGTTAAATATGGTAAATGTCATAGTTTGAGTAATGGATATGTGTGTAATTGTTATAGTGGATATACTGGTATTAATTGTGAACAAGGTAATTTTACATGAAGTAATGCATACTGTGTTAACTTTTCTTTAAAATTATAGTTGTGATAATCTACATTTTACCAGAAAATTACACAACCACCTAGAAATACTTCAGGGAATCTCTATTCCACTGTTAATCTTACTTGTAGAGCTACTGGTAATCCTATTCCTACTATTTTGTGGTATAAAGATGATATGTTTAATTCTAAATGATAACAATAATCCTTCTGTATTGATGTTTACTGAACTGAGTTTAAATGATAGAGGATTCTATCACTGTGAAGCTAAGAGTATAATTAGAGGAAGGATTATCTCAGTAAACTCTTCTAGCATTATATTAACCATTTCAGGTATTAATTAAGATAAAATATAAGTGTTTTTATTAATGATTTAATATTCAATATAGATGTTGTTCAATATAAAGCTGAGATACACATATCAGATAATTATAAGACAAACAAAGGACTGTATTGAAGAATTCAGGGTATTATTAATCAGGTACTGTCCATTAATGTAAATAGCCATATATTGTAATTCATTTTGTAGAGTAACAGTTTACTTTCTGGTAACAGTTTACCAAACAATTCAAATACTTTCATTTTTTTTCTACAACTTGATTCAAGTAACATTAAGTAAGTGTGTATCTTTAAGTCAATGACATATATTTCTCTCTTTAAATTACAGCTACACTGCACAACTTAATACTATTCCTATTGTTGTTACTTTGGCTAGCAAAGAATGAAGCTACTGAACAACTCAGAGTTGGAGTACAACAACAATTGACTGCACTAAGTACACAAATCAATGTTAATATTTCATTAGATAAAGTGGACAGATTTGGTATGTCAATATTATTAAAATAAATTGAGTATCTATAACTTCATTAAGATGGTTGTCCTGCTACCAATACTATTATACCATCACATTCTGGTAGACAAGATCTGAATATCACTATTTTGTGGCCTGAAACTAACATTGGAGTACAAGTCATCAAGAGCTGTCCTTGTGGTAACAAGAATTTAGAAGGAGGAAGAATATATGAGGCTACTAGATATTGTGGAGGAGACTTCACCAGTGGATGTATGTGGACTGAACCCAATGTAGCAGCTTGTAATTTCAGTGATCTAACTCGTGAAATATGTGGCCTAAGAAATGTTAGTCATACATGTTTAATTGTAAAATTGATTAAAACTATTACTTTTGTTTAGGCACCAGTTGAAAAAAAAGTAAAACAATTGGAGAACCTCACCAGTAATAGCAGTAAATTAGGTTCTACTGAAGTGATAGCAAGTGTGAGTGTCCTAATAACAGCTACACAAGATGTATCAGGAAATTTGACAGTAAGACCTCCTTTGAAATATTTCTTACAAACTATTTGATTTGTTTTATTTGTAGTTGTCTACTACCTTTTTTGAAGTATTGACAATATTTTAAATGTCAATCAAGAAACTTTACAGATTATCCAAGAAAAATCTAACACATCAGCTAAGTCAGTTAGCTTTATATACTATCAGATATCAATATATGTCTTTTTATATATAGAATATTAGAAGCTATTGAGTCAGTTGTAGAGAGTATACCAATTACTACTATTTCTGAACCAGTTATAATAACACAACAATCATTTGCTGTATCTGTACAACAAGTGGATATTGTAGAATTTACACAATCTGGTCAAACATTTAGTGTAAATTATAGAGGATTTTCAGATGGAAATCAAACTCTTAACTCTAATGATTTAGTATTTGGTACAACTAGTCAACAACATACTGCATCTATCAGTTTACCACATAATTTACTGAGTACAGTTCCAAATATTACTAATAATACTAGAATCACTCATTCAGTCTTTACTACTGACTCTCTATTCTTGAGAAGAAATAACAATTTTCTTGAGATTGGTAGTGTCATCATCTCAACTACTGTTGTAGGAACAGATAGAAATAAATGAACTGGATCCTCCAGTAGTCTTAGTTTCATGATCAAATCCAGTAAGTATTGAGATATGTATTTGGTACTAGTCATTCTAATTTCCCTATAGAATTTAAATGGGTCATCTCCACAATGTTCATTCTGGAATCAATCATTAGACAGTAAGTTGAATTAGTTACTGTTTTAGGATAACTGTCTCCTGTTAGATGAATATGGAGACTGGTCTAATAAAGGATGTCATAACACTACTAATAATAAAACAGATAATTCTATGTGAATGTAATCATCTTACTAACTTTGCTATATTAATGGTAAGTAATGAAAGAATTAATGTTGTTATTTATTATTATGATTTATAGGATGTATCTCCTGTTATTAATGAACCAATAGAACAAACTGAACTAACGTTGTTCTTAGATTCTGTGACTTACATTGGTATCATTGTCTCTATCTTTGTCTGACTATTACTATCATCTCTTACTTTGCTAACAAGTATGTTATTAATTTATACTCACTTTATTATGTTGTCCTGATAGGAAACTACGCACTTCTAATCATGGACAACTTCTTTTAAACTTGTGTTTTGCTTTAATGGATCTCTATATTGCCTTATTTTTGCGGTCCACAGTTGTACTATTCCTGGACTCTGTGTTGTTACAGCTGTTGTATTGCAGTATTTCTTTTTAGCAACTTTCATGATCATGTCTGCTGAGGCTATCAATTTATATATGCATTTAGTTATTGTTCTTGGAAGAAAAATTCATCACTTGTCTTAAAAGCTACCATATCATCATGGGTATGTACTTAATATCATTGACATAATATACTATAATAACTATTTCTTACTTTTAGTTACTCCATTGTTCATTGTCTGTTCTGTTTTGCTCCCAATTATAAAAACTACTTGAGTGATCATTTGTAAGTACACTTTGTTATGTTTGTATATAAAATGTCTACATTTGTATTATATAGTTGTCGTGTCTTTAATGAACCATACTATATTGGTATGATAGTTCATTGATTATATATTTGTTTTTTCTGGGTAATGTTCATCTCATTCATTGTTCTCTTCTAAAAAAAAAACTATAGTACATTTTTATGGCTTTATTAAATCTACATTTATTGATTATATAATATTGTATAAATTTTCTGTATATATTGGGTAATGTTCATCACATTGTTTCTCTCTACAGAAAAACTTTCACTCACTATCAAAACAAAGGAACATAGTATATATGCCAACAACTTATTATACTGTAATATTGTCTATCTTTCTTGTTCTGGGGATGGGGTATTGGATTGTTAGCTACTCAAGATATTCATACAATAAGACGGTACGAGATCTCTTTGCTGCATTGTTTGTGATTATTACTGCTTTTCATGGTCTGTTCATTTTTATAATGCATTGTCTGTCGTTCCAAAGAAGTTAGGAACACTTGGAAGCGATGGTTCTTTGGTGTTACAGGCAAAGATTTCAATGAACTCACGTTGTCTGCATTTTTCACTAAGCAAAATAAACGTGTCTCTGGTATTAGAAGCAATTTACACACAACTATCAGCCAACGTGAGGAGAATGTTACTGAGACGGCTCTAGAGACTATGAAGACAGAATCAAAGATAGAAGTTGTTAATTCTGTTAACACAACATTTACTGAAGATAAAAATGAAAAAAAAATGTTGGAAGCTGAAGAAGAGAAACAATATCAGTCACAAGTGTGTCTACCACTCATGATTCATAAACAAGTTTGCTAATTGTCATTTTTTATGATATAAATAAATTAGATAGTTTTATTAGTACAGCTGTAGTGTTTAATTTTTATTGAACCCTTTTATTAGATCTCAAGTTGTTTTTAATCTTATTAATAATTTTTTATTGTTGTCTTTGAAAATGCTCAGAGTTGAATCATACGAAAAATAAATTTACACAAGTAAAATATTAAACTGTATTTGACTACACTCATTAAACATAACCTAGTAGTGTTTTTTGAAGTGAAACAAATTCAGAATTACTTTAAGCAAATAAAATTTTAAAAATTCATTAAATATAGTGATGGCAGTAATAACATCTCAAACAAGTCCAACATAAGAGTGGGAATATAGACATCACTATATAGTAGCCAACATAGAAGTACATGAACACTATTTGAAAGATATTTTTTACAGCATTCTCAGTACATTCCTTAAACAAATCAACTAAAATAGTTCATTAAAGGTATGAATGATGATAATGAAAACTTTCTATCTTATGAAAGAGTCTTTTACATTAGACTTCTTATGGGACTGTTTGTCTCATAAAAACAATAGCAACAAAACATCATATCTTTGATAGTAACTACCATGTAGGGATGTCAATACTGCCATTCCTACATAGGGCTGTCAGAAATTATATGACAGTTTATTATCATGGAGAAAAATATATTACAATAATGTTATGTTACTGAGTAATTACCAGGAGTGCTCCTGTTGTTACATCTACACACATGAAAATTTTCTTTATCTATTACTAGTCAATTAGAGGATATGGTGACAATGACCATAAATATATATGACTAAAATGCTAAAAGGTACTGTATATGTAAAGTGTTTAGTCAAGCTATTAAAGAATCAATATTATTAATATTGTTAAATAATATTATTTTAATGATTGATATAATTCTCTTAGTTGGATATTGCTACTCTATTAGGTCTTAGTTACATGTATTTAGATACATTTGTTGTAATTTACTAGGACAAAACAATGTAATAAGTGTATATTATAAGAATAGGAATTGTTCATTTATCAAGAGTTATATTATTAATATCATTAAATTGTAAGATAAGATTTTATCATTATGTATATAAACACAATCATATGTAGAACTAATGAAGGAGCAGTGAGGATATCAATGCCTCAAAAGACTCATCCACTTAATATGAGAAAGTCCAAATAAATCAGTTTTAACAATTAAACATTATATGTAATCTTTCCAACAGTTTTGTCATTTTTTATATTTCTTCTTGTTAATTCATTATCAGTTTTGATACAGTTTTCAACTATTTTACTGTCATTATAGTATTTCCTGTTATAATAAAAAAGGACAGTCTGTTTGAACATTTCATGATCACTGAGTGTATGATCCAATTAATTATTCCTTCACTATTATAATTACATAGTTGTTGAAATTGAAGATACACAGCATACATATATACATACATAACATATATATTATATATATATTATATATATATATATATATATATATATATATATATATATATATATAAATACACACACACACAGATACATATACAAGAGATTCAAAGCCCTCTTCACTTATACTATTGCATGCTGCATTTAATGACAGCATTCATATGTACAGTGTTCCTGCCTTTCTTTCCTCTCATTAGTTACATAGTCTGTGCTCATAACTATTTTTACTGTAACATTCTATCCTTTGCAGCCAGTCTTCTTAAATGACTATTCAACCCACAATAAGCTAATTTATACAACATACTTTATTTGTTAGTAAGAGAAAATAATCTCATGTGACACCACTTCACACTACATACATACTATGTATAAGAAGAATATATTGACAGCCAAATTTAGCAGTCAACATGATATTAGTTATACAGCTAGTGAAGGCAGTTAAAGGCTAGAACTGTATTACTGTAGTTGTTATAAGTCAGTGTAGGTGTATACTACTGACTGACAGTGAACTCTCTTGTAACATAACCTCCAATTATCTAGAAGATACAAATCAACTCTTTCAATGTATTGCTATCAATATGGACAGTTACTCAGGAATAAAGAAAGTCATATCATCTTCATCAATATCAATAAGCAATAATCAAACAAATATGGTGACATATTCAAGTGATGGCAATAAAGTCACAACTATTAAAATGGTCTTTGTACCCTGCTCTGTTAGTGTAACATGTGGAGTAATATTTGGTTTAGTAGCTGAGAAAGCAAAAGGTTTCTTCCTCTTAGTCTAATTGATGCTTGTCATATTATTAAATAGTGTGAAATAAATATTGTTTGCATGTTTCATCAGTAATATTGAACCAAATGCTATTTTCTCAATATACAATGTTGAAAATATTCTTAACATCAGCTGCTACAAGTAAATGTTCATTGTGTTATGAACTTCGCATTATCTTGATTTCTAAGCAGGTGCCAGTGTTTTAGCCATTTTATCTTATTTGCCACTAACACATGATTGTTTCAACTCTGCTCGTAAAAAGTTTGCTAAAGGTTTAACATCACTGACTGTTTTAAGAAGCATTCTTGGTGGAACAATGATTGGAATAGGAATGACACTATCTGGCTCAGTAAGATGTAATTTTAATCTGTTTGATAGTCTACATAACATTGTGTTATATCATAGTGTAGTCTATATAACATTATGTTATACAATAGTGTAGTCTATATAACATTGTGCTATATCATAGTGTAGGCTATATAACATTATGCTATACCATAGTGCTAATGTAGTTGTGCTAGAGTTCAATACAATATAGAGAGAGGGTCTAGTCATCAAGCCCTTACATGTACATTCAAGCAGGGAAATGTCAACATGTATTGTATATGAATAGTGATGACTACAAACCATGCTTGGGGTCAAATACATAAGTATTTGCATTTAGCTGTATTTAAATACTTTTTTTGAGTATTTGTATTTGTATTTGTATTTGTATTTTTGAAGTTTTGAAACAGGAAGTATTTGTATTTGTATTTGAAATACTTTGTGAAATCTCCAAATACTCTTTTTTAAATTGTTTGTTTCTATGGAAAGACTATTAGCATAGCAGGAAAAGTTATTCACCCTGATTAATATCACCTAACTGACAAAACATTTGAAGAACTTATTGCTTACTAGATACAATCAATAATTTGTAATAATTAGTTCATTACATGTAAAAGCAAATAATGGGGATGTTCTGGGATAGTACAAAGAAGTATTGGAAAGTATTTAAATACTTTTCAAAGTATTTGTATTTGCATTTGAAATACATTCCTGCTAGAAGTATTTGTATTTGTATTTTGTATTTCATGTTTTGAGAGTATTTGTATTTGTATTTAAATACTATTTAATGTATTTGACCCCATGCCTGCTACAAACATTAATTTTTGTTGTATAGTGTCCAGTTGGAGAGACATAATAATCAGAAGCAGTAACACATCCACTGTAGATATACAGTATAAACTGATGTTATATAATAAATATGACACCAGCTCATGATGACAGCAGATTTAACCGTCAAAGATCAAATGAATATAGAGTCAAACTGATGAAAAACAAGATAATTAAAGTTATATTTCTGCAGCCTTTTATTAACTGGTAATACTATATGTTGACATCACTTCCTGTGAATCCATAGTAATTCATACAGTTTGGTATAAAATGGGATGTAAGTAAACTATTTCAGGCATAGGGGTAGGAACCAGGGGGGCTAGGGGGCTTTAGCCCCCTAATGTTGATTAAGGGGGCTTAGCCCCCCTAATATTGTTAACAAAGTAAAGTTACATGTATACAGATCTATTAAAAACAATTAATCATGCATGCAAAGGCTTGTTTGTAGTCAGCTGCTTTTCAGTACAAGCTAAACCTTTGACCTAATTAGTATGTATTTAGTACCTCTTTTTTCAGTCATTTAATCCATCCCACTTGTACTGAAAAGCAGCTGAACATCAAGAAAGGTAGTAAATGGCATCAAAGCAGTCAACTTTACTTGACTGTGCCAATGACATCCGCTACAGCAGAATGAATGTTTCTCATCACTTCGAAGACTTAAGAATTATTTAAGGTCCACAGTGTCTCAAAAGTGACTTAATAATGTAGTACTAATGCACACACACAGGAGTGTGCTGATAAGGTAAATTTATTAAGTATCGCAAAGGATTTTGTAACCAGCAACGAGAGACGTGCAAACTATTTTGGACATTATTAACATATTTTATTAGGTTATGTACATATATGTTATTTCTTTAATTCAGTCATAATCAACTGTTATCATTTAACATAATTTTACAAGGTTTTCAAACTAAAAACTTCTGGGAATGCAACCCCCTGCTCATGGAACAGTTATTACTACTGATAACATTTTAGCCCCCCTAATCCCTACTACCTGCCTACCCCTATGATTTCAGGTATCCACTTTGTAACTTATAAGTGTTAGTTACTATAGAATCTATTAGAAACTGATATTGTTATCATAACTTTATGATTATAGTAGTCAATCCAATGTGATCACAGCTGAAGTTAGTAGACCACTTGTAGTTTAGTTGATGTGTTTGAAGGTTTTATTCTAACATGTAACTTTGATTGTTTCATAAGAATTCTAGTAACTACAACTTAAGTTACTGTAATTATGACATCATTTGTGTAGTCTAATATTGTAACTATATATATTAGCTATATAGTGAATGGTGTTTTGTCCTTGTAAGTCCACAATAAATGGTGTTAGTCAGTCACTATATATGAATCATTTACTGTTATAGTTTTAAAAGGTACATTAATAGGACTACCAGTAGAAGAGATTAAATTCAACAGTGTTGTCAGAAGTTATGGGAGGGGCTAACTACACAATACTTAAGTAACCTGACATGATCTGTAGATATTAGATACAATAGTGATATCTCATATACATGTTCTATTGTATGCATATTATGTTAGAATTATAAGACTGGACACTCATTTATTCTGTAAAGAATGAGGGACTGGTTTATGAGACTTGTATTCAAAATTGTGAATTAAATTTAAACATTTCATTTTGTAAAGGGAAAATTTGACAATTAGTGACATTTACAAAAATTTCAATAGTTGTTTCTTTCAGTCATACACAATGGCATAATTTGCTGTAGACTTTAGGTTATGAAAC
This sequence comes from Gigantopelta aegis, assembly GCF_016097555.1. Classification (NCBI taxonomy): domain Eukaryota; kingdom Metazoa; phylum Mollusca; class Gastropoda; order Neomphalida; family Peltospiridae; genus Gigantopelta; species Gigantopelta aegis. The sequence goes on from NW_024532797.1 coordinate 128,598, forward strand.
ATAGTGTAGAAACATTGGCAGAGGTATGGGGGGGGGGGGGGCATGCCCCCTCCCACTTATACAAAGAAGGCAATTATATACGTGGGTGGGACGTAAACAAGTGTCTGAACTGTTTGACAGCTGCAATTTCAGTTTTTACACTAATATAATATACAAATTATTCACACATGCATGCAATAGTTAAGAGTTATCACCTGAGTGTAGGAATCAGTTCAGTAGTGAATGATGGCAACCAAGAAGCAAACAACACTAGATTGTTTACTGTATTCAAGGAAGAAACTGATACTGTTGAAATAAATGAAACGAGTATTTCATCTAATGGAGAAAAATTCTGTGAGGTTAGAGTCTAGTGAGAAACTGTTACCCATGTAGGCCTTGGTCAATTGAAAGTGAGGTGAAAAAGATGCAAGAGTCATGCTTTTCAAAAGATATTCCTTTTCAGAGCTAAGCAGGCAACTTCCCACAGATATCGTGAAGAAGTGGATCCACTTCTTTATGATATGGTGAAAACTGCCTTGCCAACTGTGAAGTCAGTCACTTCAATTAATACTATATGTGACGCAATGAACATAAATGATATCTTTAAGGACATATTCTCTTCAGTACATCTTGTGTTTTGTTTAACATTAACTTCACCAATAACGTCTGCAACGTCTGAAAGAACATTTTCAGCTCTGAAACACCTTTATACTTATGTTCGATCAATGATGACAGAAAAACAACTACATAACTGCCTATTGCTGCGCATCCATAAGGAACTCACAGATTCATTAGATTTACCTTCCATTGCATGAAAATTTGTTTCTAAATATGATAAATGAAAAAAGTACTTTGGTAAACTTTTGGACTCATGAAGATGCATACTGTGTGTTTTAAATGTGTTTCAAGTTATCCCTTTTTTCTTTAAAAAATATTGTTTAATTCTACATATAAGAATTTTTTTTTTACTGAGCCCCCTACATTTGAGCGGTGTCTCTGCCTCTGAGAAATGACTCAATGTACATATAATATTATCATGTTAGTACTAGATTTATATGATGCCCTGAGAATAGTGTTGTTTTGGTACAACCATGACTAAAACTAAAAGTACTTTAATAAAGGTTATTACTAAAGCTAAAAATAAAAGATTGTTCTAATCAAAACTAGTATTTAAAAGGATGACATAATTTTACTATAATTCATAACTAACATTTATAAATCAATTTTTTTAGTTTGTATAAAATGTGTAATCGTTGCCTTCAGGATTACGATGTATTATAAAACATACAAAAACCTCTATAATACTACCTCACTTGATATTTATACTAAGAAGTGATATAGTTGTGTGTTTACAAATGAAAACATATGATGTTGCTACAGTATGACAATATATATAGTATCTAATTAAAATATTTGATCAATTAAAAATGTCTGTTGATCATTAACATGAGATTATAGATAGTATACTCTAATTACCTCAATATTACTGTTCTACAACCTAATATCTTCATAGGATACTGATGATTGTTACCTGAGATGACTGTTTACATTATGAGATATTATGGAGTTGTCATTGTGGACTGAATCAGTTAATATTATAACTATAAGACATGTCAAATAATGCCATCTGGGACTGTTCCTTAACACATATAGTTAAGATGTATTTTATACCATACAGACACCTTTAGCATTAAACCACATAGGATAGTATGACAGATATATAAGGCATTTGTTACATTGTGTTTGTAAATGTGTTATTTGCTAACAGTATGATATTACACATACAGCCTATACTCTGCACTTTGACACTTGTTTTTAAACATTGCAATTTATTTTTTGTTTTATAATAACAACAGTATTAATTAGATGAATTAACACAAGTCGAAAAAATTCAAATTAGAATATCTCAAAGTATAAAAGAACATTTATAACAATGTCTCAAATACTAAGGACAGATATTTCTGGAAATTTCCCCACTTCATGTAGTCATATCTATTATTAATGAAAACTATCAGTAATATTGTAAAACAACTAAGTACTGAAGGTTGATTATTTAGATTAGTTTGTTAGACTATCAATCTTACAATTAATGACAAACTTGTATTGAATAAGTTCTGGTTTTAGCTGATCATAAAGGCATCTATTTTCTTACCTGTTAAAGACTCTATAACAAAAGAGCTAAATTGAGGTCCAGTTGTACATTGTCCTTATGAACTTCCAGCATAGATTGCAAGATTTTCATGGCAAGTCATGTTAGATCACTTGTCCTATGGTTTCATAATCTATTTAAAGTGACTTAGCTTGTGCAGACAAGTCAGATAACATTTAACATTTATTGGTCAGCATTCTTGCATAAAACATGTTTTTGTTTCTTGTGACATTTTAGTTTGTATCTTATAGATAATATAAGTAATATATAGCCTTTACATATATGAAGACTAGATAATGGCATCTAATATAATCCTAAATATATATGAATATTATAATTTTGTTATTATAAATCAATTATTGTCTAATATTTCAAGTATGATTGTCCTTAACTATTATTTTACTTACTAAATATATTATATTGATTATTGTCTATTATTACAACCAATAATGTGATCTGATTAGTGACAATATTTTCTGATAACTGTTAGTAAGTCCATTTTTGTAGATATAATTATTATTATTTTGTTCTCTATATAATTAGATAGTTATTATCTATTAATGAAGATATGATAGGATGTTTTGAATGACAAAATATTGCAGCAGAAAGAAGGCTGTACTGGCTACAAAGTTGACAGTTTATATATTTGGTCAGAATAATTATAGTCACAAATTTGTTTTTAGATAGCTATTACTTTTACTTGAGTTATACACACACAGATATCCTACAGTTTAAATTTATATGCAGTATGAAAATTCTTGAAATTATACTTATAAATGATTGCATATATAAACTTCTACCCACTGTGTCTTCTTTTATTATATTGCTATCACTATTTCATATGCATATGTATCTCTTCCTTTTATATTTCTTATAATGTACACTCATTGATATCCTACAGTCATATATATTTAATTTTAATGTCCATCTGAGTATATTCAAACCTGATTCATTGAAACTTCAACTCTATACTTATGAAATTTTTGTTGACTGTCCACTATAAAATCAATAAGCTTGTATTTCCTAACCCTTCTTTTGCTGGTTTATAACGTAACCTCCTACTAATTTACACGTGACAGATTCATATTGCTATCAAAACTTTAATCAACACACTACTTTAAGAATTCATACATCATGATGTTTGATGCTGAGGTGACAAAGCCATATATTACTGTATTGAGAATTAGATACCATGAAATGGAGCTATCACTACCACCAGATGACAGCTCAAGCTGACATAGAGCATTTGAGCTTATCTGAATCAAAATAAAGTAAAGTATATTAAATGCTTCTTCCAAATATAACATAGAAAGAGGTCCAACAGCTTTAATGACAATATCAACATTACTAAACTCATTAGCTTGCAACACAAGATCTAGGAAAGTCAAATGTTTGAATAAATATATAAATTCAGTAATTAAATTATGCATTAGATTTAAATTACTAGTAAATATTACTATTATGATTATGTATGTCTCTTAACAATGTACTGATTATAACTGATTCATAGTCACTTAATTGACTTGGCAAAAACAATGTGAACTTTGTTGATTATTGCTTAATATGGAACTTTATTTACTTAAATATGAACTTCTCAAAAGGATATGTAACTAACAACTGCTATAATTCTATTATATTCTACCTGACTGTGTGTATATGTAGATATGGAAATTAAAAGATCAGAGAGCAGTCAAAACTGGAGATACATTGACAAGCAACTCCATTGTATACAACTTACATTAACACCAGGATTAAAATTCTTTGGGACCAGGGTATGATATAAACTATAGAAGATACAAACTAAAGAAGCCATTTACATGAGAACCATCTACAATATGATCAATATTATTCCTGGACTTATATTAAACCTTAACTGGACATCTCTACTTGATTGAAGAGTCTATCACATGAAAGACACTCTTCTACAAAATCAATAATAAAAATCCTCAGGGGATAATTTCTTTTTGAATTTTCATAATGTACACTATGCTTTTGTATATAGCTATCATTTATTGCTGATTTCGTATTTCACATTATTTAGTTGATGAAAAGGCTTGAGAAAAACATTCTGTTTTATAAATTTTAACCATTATTTATAGAATTATCATGTTTATTAAGTTCAACTATCCCTCATTCTATAAATGTGAACAATGTGATCAATAACTTTTATTCTAGAGTTCTAAGTTATGAATGAGGATAAGCTAGAAACCCTAAAGATTTATCTATAGACAAAGATCTTTACAGAACATTCAAGTTATTGATAAAGATATCTTTGTAGTTGTTTCTGTTGATTTGTCAATAGTCATCCTTTTAGTCTTTAAGATTTTTTTACAAGTTTAAAGAGTCAGTCACTTGTGTACAAATACATAATATATATATACAGAATATATTGAGTAACATTTAAAACCTTAAACAATTCCAAATATTCATAGGAATTGAAGTCTTTACTTAAATATTCTACTGACATGATTATGTATCAAAATATCATTTCTAATAACAAGTTTTCATAAACACATAATATATTATATAGGAAAAATTCTATAACAAGTATAGTTTTGCTGTTTAAAAAAATTGTGTTACCAAATGGCAACATAAAAAAACTTTCTTGTCAAAAATACACGATGACAATTATTAATATACTTATTTTTAAAAAATCATATATTTTTTCTAAAAGGATACATATTCTACTTTAAATAATAAGCATGACCACACACAGTACTAGTTAGGGATGGAGCAAGGACAGGGCCACATCAATTGTCATTAATAATTCAGTTGCTGTGTGGATAATAAAGATATATAGTAAATATTTGTTACATGTTAGCTTGTAAGAGCCAATTTAGTAACTTCATGCATATACAACTTTTTCATACATTGATGGACTATATGTAACTAACATTATATGGCACATGTTTGAAAGTGTATAATTTGACAGTCACATATTGAATGTGAGTAACTTCTGCTCAATATAAATAGACCTAACAAGTCGTTATTATGCAAAAATATTGTTCATGACAGTCTAATAAATAGCCTATTGCATGATTTTATAAATTTCCTTTTAGACATGTTTATATAATGCATTGAACTGTATAATATATATTATACATGTATGCTGTATATATAAATACACTTTGGACACATTAGACAAACTATAAAGTATTAACAAATTGTGTGACTATTGTTTTGTGTTATTATCATATCAAGGAAATCAGTACTCTTTGAAGTTCTCATGTACCCTATACTACTCCACTATATTAATTATTAAATAGATGCTAAAAATATGTGCAGGTGGCTAATGTGACCTTTGTATATCTTTTTTTTCTGATGATCATTGATGTATTACATGAGCTATTGATTTGTCTTACTAGTCGGAATAATAACCAATATCAGCTATGTCATTACAGTAATCACTGTATTTGTGACAGTATTCATCACAATAGTAATCATAATGGTAACATGTTGATGTCAAGGACCATTTACAACATCCGGAATAGCTTCGTGCTTAAGGATTAAACATGAACCTAAAATGAACATAGGAACACCTTAATTTAAATTGTAGCATAAGAAGAAGAGATATAAAATTATTATTGTTGTTAATACAATGGATAATTATCACATCAGTAAATTTTTATCAATACTATTTCATACATGAACTGTTAGAAGCTTCTTAATCAGAATTATTGACTAGAATATAATGTGACTAATACAATGTGTAATATTAAATATAAACAAGAAGAAACATTATTAAAATTATCTGCTGTGAAAAATCTTATTAAATTTAGGTCAGTTTTATTTTATAAACAACTGTACACATTAGTAATTTAACTAATGATTTTAGTGTTTTAATTGAAGTTTGTACATGTATAATATGGATCATGTACACATGAAATAAAATCTTTTTACTAGCTTGTTGAACAATAAGATCATTATTTTATATACTATAATATATTTATTTTGATATAAAACAAAATATTAGTTGTAACATCTACAGGAGAAAGGTTGTTTATGTCATCTTGATGATTAACATTCCAAACTTATAACTAAGAGTGTACTGTCATAAGAAATTTGCCCTGACTTCCTGCAGTTGCATGGATCCATTACTTTAGTTATAAATTTCTTTTTATAGATATTGCACTCACACTAGTGAGTTTATAGTGTATTTGTACTAAATCAAACAGGTATGAATACTTGGTTTGGTTATAACTTCAATAAGGAACATTTTAACAAATATTCCAATTTTGGATTTGTAGGAATTGTATTCATACAGGATATTTTTAAACCATTTAACATAACTTTATTGTAGCTTCTAATATCTACACCAATCAATGACTTCAATAACCCTTTATAGCTATCGTAAACAATTTTATAGCTATATTCTTCCCAAGACACTGCTGCTAATTATACACTCTAGCCAGTGTATCTGTGTTAAATTAGTACCTTTCAAATATTTTAAATGTCTTTCATTTATTATTTTAAATTGTTTACATTGTTGTATCCATACAATGATGTACATCATTCTAATCATAAATATTTCAAGCAAGAGAGTCCAGATCCTTTTTCACTTTTTTGCAAATATGCTTTCCAAGAAACTACATACACTGTTTTCATTATTACTTACTATAGAACGTCACACTTTATATATTTAAACATACAACTTCTTAAATAGGACATGTGTGTAGTAAGCACTATAAACTCTATTGTAAGAGATCATACACAACTAAAATAACACAGATAAGAGATTAGATTTTTATCATAACACACATTCCAACAATTCCTTAAAATTACTTTGTGCTTATAATGAATAGATATCAAGAGAATGTATATCATACTAATAATAAGCTTAGTACCATGAATTCTCAATTAAGAGATATATGTTGACTATATTATAACATATAATATATGAATATGGTTGAAAAGTAATATCACTAGGATGGCTACTTCTGCAATAAAGGTTCTGCAATCTATACCACAGTTTTCATTGGTGTAAAAGTTGCTAATTAAAATTACTTTAAAGCAAGTAAATCTAGACTCTTTTTAATTGGAGTTTATACGACTTTGTTAGGTTTGCTACATTTTAACATATTCTTTGCAATCATTATAATTAAATATTTAAAAAAATAAAAATTATTGTTAAATGTGATAGAACATATAAATACACTCCAGAATTCTTTCAGCATCCTAGATATATAAGCCTCTGAAAAGATACTTTATCTATTTACTATATATCATTTAAAATAAATTCTTTATCACTATATAATTTTTTTACTGTTACTATGGATTTCACACTTCACTAATGACTTCTAAAAAAGGCAATAATGAGGCTTTTTACAAGCAAGAAAGAAGTGTAAGCCCTTACAAATGACTTGTGTCTAGCATGGAACTATAAATTCTCTTGTAACATATCTGCAATGACACAGCAAGATTATACAATGGCAGTCATAACACTTGACAAAAGATGAATACTTAAGGGCTATGAAGCCAGTGGAATTGACATGATCAAGCACCAATATAGACTTTTTGAGTTAATGCTTTACTCTATCTGAAGCAGCTGTAAATGTATCACTGTACTTTTTTCTATAGAATTCATTTTCATTGTCAATTTTCTTCATCTTTGATAGAAAAGCATAAAAAGCAAACACATATACATCATTAATTGTTTAAATTGGAAAAGTCTATCAGAACAACATTACATTTGCCAGTATCAATGATTGTCGCCGTAGCAGTTTTAAAAAAATATTGTAAGGTGTGTATCTAATGACACAGGAAATAGGATGAAAACAACTAACAACCAACTCATTTTCAGAACAACTTAACAACAAGACCACTGTCAACTGACAGTTTTGAACGAAGCAGTTAAATACACAACAATTATATGGATCCACCAAGTGATAGTTAGATAACTATTCAAATAATAATAATAATAATAATAATAATAATAATATACACAAAATACAAAGTATAAGTTGTGTTTCAACTTATCACACTCTCTCCCATCTAGCTAGAATGTGAAGGAGCTGAACCAAGTAATTGGTTTATGAACATGAGTGGAATGATGGAGAGTTGATAGAACTAGAACATTGTGATGACGATTGAAGTGATGAGTTAGAATTCACTGTGGGAGTGGAAGGGAATAAAGTTTTTGTTGTTGAATTCAGGACAGGACAGTCATCAAAGTCATCAACTTCGAACAAGACAGAATCCTTAGTACTACTAAAGATACTATAATTGGTTTACATGACAATGCAAAATGATATCAGTTGTGGTTTTAACCTTTATGAGACTGGGTCAGTAATTTGAATAATTTCTGCATGAATCCACTGAGGTGGTCCATAATAATTATGTGTGAACACTTGATCTCCTATACTAAAAGCACATACATTTTTGTTGACACAAGTTTGGTTCTGTTTATTTGATACCTTGTCAGAAAGATCTCGGTGGATAAAATCTAATTGAGTTCATAAATGTCTACCCGTTAGAAGTTCTGCTGGAGTGTGACATGATAATGTTATAAAAATTTAAGAAGACCCTAGACAATTAAGGAGAGGTGTGAATTGTGCTTGATACTGCATTGTTTTCATAAAAGACTAGAATATATCACTGATAAAGGCAGTTCTGTTATCAGAAACTAGTTGTTTTGGTAAAAAATGCATTGAGAAAATTTGCTTCAGTTTCTTGATTGTAAGTTCCAAAGAGGTAGAATTTACAATATTAACTTTGAGCTGTTTGAATAATGTCTATCAAAAGGAAGACATTTTGACGAAAAACGGTCCAGCATGATTGATATGAACTCTAGTCCAAGGTTGTCAAGGAACTCTGAAATGTGTAAGGGTGCTCTGGCAAGAAGTGATAGATTAGCAAGTATTTCAAGCTTGCACTTTTGTTTTGATATCACAATCAATATCAGATCACCATACATACGAATGAGGTAATGTTTTCACTTTTCACATTCCTGGATATGTTTCATGAGAACTGTATTATATCTAGTTGTAGGTACAATCATGAGAACCCCATAATAAACAACTGTCTAAAAGACTGAGTTCTATTTGATACTGGTGATATGGAATGAAGTTTGCTGTTGGTTATGTAATAGTTCAGTGTCAGCTGGCAATTGACATACATAGACATTAGGTAAGTCACACAAAACATTCTTCATAGCCTGTTTGAAAATGACTGGAGTTGTTGAAATGCTAAAACAGTAGATGTTGATATGGAAATAACCCTTTATGAGTTTCAATGGTTGTATACTGCTTAGAGGTTTTATGTAAAAGTATCTGCTGGTTGGTATGGCTCAAATGAAGTTCCGAGAAGAACGATCACCCCTAGTGCTGCAAAAATGTTTTCAATGCAAGTAATGAATGGCTATCAGTAATTAGAAATCGTTTGATAGTAACTTTGTAATCTCTGCAAAGGTGTCTTTGCTGTCTTTTAGCAATAGGAACAATTTGGGCTGGCCCAAACAACATGCTGAACTGGGTAACATGATACCCAATTCTTGTAGTCAGAGATCTCCTTTTCTACTTTCTTTTTAAGGTTATATGCTACAGGTCTGGCTTTGAAGTATTTTTTGGGACAACCTAAGGATACACAAATAGTTAAGGTGTGATACTTTGAGGTGTACCCAGTTTATTCAAAATAGGTCAGTGTACTTGTCAAGAAGTGTTGAGAGTGATAAAGATTTTGTAAAGGAATGAATACTGTTCCAGTCTAATTTTAATTATTTTGAGTCTGTTTTCTACAAAAAGATTGGTAGGTGTCTATGCATGACTAAGAGTGGGAGAATCTGAGACTGTGACTGGTAATCTATGTGTCCATCACAAATGCAAAGGATCATGAGGTTTTCTCCAGTATAGGTACTGAGAGTAATATTGGTAAGTTGCAATTGAGATGTGGGGTAAGAAATAGAATTGTCAATTACATTGACAAAGATGCCCTATGTCTAGTTCCATTGGAAGATCTAACACCCATTTACTTAGACTGTCATACAATATGGTTTCCAATTTCCGCAAGCTCTTTCCCAAGCAAGGTCAACAAAACAGGGTGTAGGCATCATCTGGACCCATCATGTTTACATCACAGTTGAGAGGATCTGAGGTTGGCTGAGGGGTCTGACTTGTGGCTATCAGTTTACTATGACACTTTTGCCATGAGTCCCAATTTCCCATAGGCTCTGTATTCACCTTTAAGAAACCTGCAAGTACATGGTTGCCTCAACAATGATAACATAGAAGTGTAATCTGTGTCCATGCATGACTATAAGTGGGAGAATCTGAGACTGTGATTGGTAATCTATATGTGTACATCACAAATGCCAAAGGTCATGAGGGTTTTCTCCAGTATAGGTACTGAGAGCAATATTGATAGGTTGCATTTGAGATGTGGGATGAGAAATAGAATCATAAGTTTGTTCACTTACAATTGACAAAGACGCCCTATGTCTAGTTCCTTATAGATCTAACACCCATTTACTTAGACTGTCATATGATAGGTTTGACTTTCCCAGGCAAGGTAAACTGGGTGTAGGCATCATCTGCCCATCAGACAGTTGAGAGAGATCTGAGGTTGGCTGAGGGGTCTGACTTGTGGCTATCAGTTTACTATGACACTTTTGCTATGAGTCCAATTTCCCACAGGCTCTGTATTCACCTTTAAGAAAACTCCAAGTGCTGGGAACATGGTTGCCTCCACAACAATTACATGTAAAACAGCTGTCGACATCTTGTAGAAGCATGTATAGTGGACGAGGAAGGTAATTGTTTTAGTAGGTCTGGAATCAAATGAAGATTACTAAGCCCCATAGCTCAAGTTGAGGTAGTTGAAAGGCTTTCTTGTTACATCATTTGATGTCGCAGACTAATCTAGATTCAAACCATTAATTTTCATTCACAAATGTTTTGCTAAACCCCAAGTATATATTCTTTGACTCTCTTCACTTCTGTTCACTTCTTTACATGCTCTAATGTTGAGTTTAAATCAGAGAAGCTGTAGAGTTATAATGATTGTTGAGGATCTAGATAAAATCCCTTACAATTTGTCACCTGTGGCTATTTGCTTGTAGCAACTCTTATTAAATAGGCGAATTTGTTGAAGGCTCCATATACAGTAAACTGTATTAGCTTTTTGCTTAGCTTTGTTGGCGCATGAGGTCTAAGATTCATGACCAAAGTTGTTGACCTGAGATCATTCATATACTAACATGTTGAACAGCAAACTCCATGTAACCTTGTAGCCAATGTAGTGACTGTGGAAATGAAATGAAAATAACCTTGTACTCACATTTATATGGATTCACCAAGCAATAGTTTTGATAATTAAAATAATAGTAAAATAATAATATAATGATGATAAATGATAATAGTACACACAAATACAAAGTATAAGTTTATGTTTTCAGTTTATCACACTGTACAGGTATCTAAATTTTCTTAAGTTAATACAAAATTGCTAGGATGTAATATTAGAATATATTTAAAAATTACAGTCACATGTACATGTGATTAAAATACAGTCCACTTTCTTTACAAAGTCTTAGTCTTATTTTTAGTAAATAAACAAACCAGAAAACCAGGAACATAGTAACTGATTCTGAACTTTTATTTACCATTAAATAATGCCTCATTTAACCTTAAATTCTAATTGCGTTCTCCTAAACATAAACTAATGGTCTTAGCTCAACATTATGAAAACAAAGGGATATAAATCATTCTAAAATTGAACTTCTTATAAACTAGTTGTTCTTAGTATATTAGGCATACTTATTTTTGCTTATGCAGTGATGCCATTGTTTAGACACTGAAATTAGAGAATATAAGCTGTGTAAGAGTATCCTACATATTTAAGTAACTAAGGTACCTACCTGTGACATTAAGAAAAAAAGAAATCTTTAAAACAATTTCTGTATCCAGAGAGCTATTTTAAATTAACTTTGGAATGATAATGAATCTTTGACAAAGATATTTAAGCTAAAATTCATCAAGACCATTGTGCATCAGCATTTAATTGCAACGTTTCTCTCTCTAGTCTTTTCTTTCTAAACTCCTGTTAGATCCTGTTTGTGCTAACAGTGGTTGCCATGGAAAAAGTAAGAGTATCATTAAATTTTGCTATAAGTAAAATGACAGGACTGACTAGTATTCAAGTGTAATCAGTCCTTCTTTTGTTTGACTCAGAGAGGGAATGTTCTACCTTGTTTAAAGGAATTCTCTTTGCAATCTACCATGTGTATCTAGACCATACATTGCTAATACATTACTGTTGTATATGTAGAGCAATGAATGTTCAAGTAACAAATAATACAAAAAATAAACACTTTCTTCTTGCATGTGGCAGTCTATTTTTTATTTTTCCTTGTTTTCAATGAATGGCCTAAATATTTTTTGGTTGGTACACTTTTGATTCAGTATTAAAAAGCAAACATATATGGCTTACTTAGTTTATAGAGAGTAGTTCTTACAATTGTCAACTGTTGCTCAGTTTTCATGACTTTGAGTGTTATCTTCTAGTAATATGTTGTATCACATACAGTTATATTAGAGACAGTGCACACAGATCAGAAGTGCATTGAACTTTTACATTCTTTGATACAACAAATGTTGATACTATGAGAAAAGTCTATATAAGTTTGAGTTTTGTCAAAATAACATTGAAGTAAAATAATAGCAAAGTATGATGTAATGGACCATAACATGCTGGCATTGGGCTATATGTAATCCATGTGCACACTAGCACAAATATAATAAGGTGTTTTCTCTCAAGGCTGGAGTCATTAGTATAATTTGGTAGATATTTATTTTTAAAGTATTGTAATTTGCAGCCTTTTTATATTAATTCATGACAATTTTCCTAGAGGCCTAACAAAACTGCAAAAATAATGGATTGATTTAACCACTTTATGATAGTAAATAGTGAGGATGTTTTATATCTAATATATAAACTAATTGATATGCAATTGTGCAATTTATTGTCATAGCAATGAAGGTTCTGTTTATTGTCTCATTAATTAGACAAAAAATTATGATACTTAACTGCCATGTGAGGGCTATGATAATAGAAGTTATGATAGGACAACACTAGAGATAAACAAAGCTCTTTTTAGAAGTCACATTTTATTAAGCTATTTGAACTATACAGATCCATAGTAATTATTAATCAAAATACATGTTTATGCATGAATCAATTAAAAACAACTATTATACAAATTGTATTACCATATGATTAATGATGTCAAGCGTTTGTATGAAAAAAGATAATTACATTTCTATGTTATGTATAACTCTGGTAGAAAATATAGATGTTTGTAAATAATTGAGAAATAGATGACAAGTTAACACAACTGTACTTGCAAAAATACCTTATTAGGTCTAGTTTGAGTAGCCTGAGAATGGTCTAATATAAGTATTATTAATTAAAACTACTACATGTTTTGATGTCATTACATCCTATACTGTGTTTGATAGGTGGTTTATAGACTGGTAAATAAGTTACATTATCATGATAATATATCAGTGACCTCTTATATTCAGCATTATATAAATTGTTTTAGTTTTATTAAAGCTTTTTGTGATTCTCTTTCATTGTTGTTTTACTTATTGTTTTTTTCCTTATAAGACTCTCTGTTTTATTAATCTCACAGTTTTGTTAAAGTATATATGATAATAATATTCAAACTATAAAATACATCAGTTAAACAATAGAATGTAGTTAGCTTTCTAGTAGATTAATTACTACTAAGGTATTTTTCTTTTAAGCACTACTATTTACAAAATATTTAGTGGCCACAACCATTATTTTAGTATGTTCTTATCAAAAGAATAATCATTGAGTCTGGATCAAACTATACTTGAACAAGCTATTTTAACAAAGTCCAAAAATCAAATACATTTCTTTTGAGGTTTCTTATTAATTTCTTTTTGCTACTTATTAATCACAATAAACTGTTCACAGTATTATTGACTATTAGTGCAAATTGATAATCATTGCTGAAAAACACAAAAAATTAACCAACAAATAGTAATATTTATTTTACATTATCTTTGTTTAGGAGAATCATTATGTAATGCATTTAGTATTTTGTTTTTACTTTAGGAAATAGCAAGCTAATTAATTCTATGCCAAAGAAAGAAAACTTATCAAAAGTAAATTAATGCCATCAAAAAGGAAAACTTATCCAAATTATTAATGATGTAACATTATTAATTCTGTCAAAGAATTTACACTTAATAAGGTGTTAAATAAATGCAAATCTTAAATTAATTTTTCTTAATAAATAATACAACAAATGTTAAGTTAATAAATGTTAGTTTGCTATACATATTTTGTTTGTTCTTGCAACACTAACCAATCATCTGAAATATTTAGTCTATTGGTCTAGTTGCTAAATTAGTTTGTACAATAATTGAAAATATTTATATTAAACCATATCTTTATCTTATGTTATAGTTTATAATTGAATGATATGCCAAATTTTGCTTGAAGGCTATTTTCATTTTGTTATGCTTAATTCATAATTGCTTTCATTTTTGCTGCTATGGCAGTATTACTCTAGCATCTGTACAAATTAAAAAAATGTAAAATTAAAGTTCAATATACAGTATATATATATTATACCACACGTAGTATTTTACAATCTATCAATGAGGATTTGTGACAATAATACTATAGTATAGAGCAAATATAACCTTTGTCTCAAGTAGAATGCTCTCTAATGGGCAGTGTACATGAAGCTATTTCAGTTGAATTAAAAGATAGAGCAATACTGACTATTAAAAACAGTCAATGTTGAGGACCAAGTTTTGCAGCCTTTAGAAATAAATTTTGAGTTGACATTTTTTACATGTATTAATTAAAGATATTGAGACTTCTATTTTTACTCTGGTCATTTTGAGATATATTTTACTATTATCCTTACATTACATGAATTTTTTGAGAGTATTTTATTCACTTGTATTTTATTATCAAAGTATACATGTACTTGTATAACACTGGAACCATTTGTAGTATCTTAATTCATTTGTCTAATTAGGATAGACTGTTAGTAATGTAATTATCTTGTTGATAGTTTGTTTATTATTGTTTTATTACAATAGGATGGATGGGTGGCCCTTCATCATGCAGCTCATCAAGGACACACAAACATTGTTGAAGCATTAGTTAATAATGGTGCTGATATCAATGTTGTTACTACTAAGGTAATTTGAATAAACAATATAAAAAATTTTTGTTGTTCACTTTGTAGTCTTTTTAAAAAAACCCCTACAAAATTAGTGTAAAGTAAAAAAATTATGTATGATAGTTATATATGGATTTTGTATGGATTTGTGTATACAAAGTAATATGACAACCTTGTTTCAGTGCTTTGTGACATTGTCATCATTACATCCATTTTCTTTGTTTAAATTGTTTTTATATCTTTTTCCACAAGTAAATAGAAGCTATACTAAACAACAAATATCTACAAACACCCACAGTGTTTAAATAGCTATTAATATTCACCATGTGGTAATATACATATTAAGATATAATAGTTGGTAGTAATACTTGTTAAAGAATATTGAGTATAATAATTATCATAATAATGTCAATTGATGGAGCTCACTTTACTAGAAAATACTACTACAAAAGTTTTAAGTTATGGAATATTTGTATAGCCTGTTCCCAAATAGTCTTAAAATGCTTTTTATAACTATTGTGGGAATTATAATCAATATTGTACTAGTACAGAATGAAAGCAAGAAAAGTAGAAGCATATAGCTATTTAACTAGTTCTGGTTCTCCAATTGACAAAAAACATTCTTAAGTTTTAAGACTTACTAGTCTTGAAAAGACTCAATGATGACAAATAAGTAGTTAAATAAATAATGTAAATCAAGTCTCTCATCATTTGATAACATGTAATGAAATAGATTTGATATAATGGAATTAATAATAATTACTGTTTTTATGTATGTATTTACTCTACATTGTTTACTGTGATTTGTATTTGTCTCTACATTTATGTATGGTAAGTATATATTTGTTATACTATTTTAAATAAATGTCCAATTCATAATATAATACTTAGTAGTATGATATAATGTAGTACAGATGTTTATTGTAATTATAAAAATATTCAGTATATTTATACAATTTGTTTAAATATAATATTGTTTTGTCTGTACTTTTATGATGGTGGGATTGTATGTTATCTTATCTTCATAATGTGTCTTAAGTATAATATAATAGTACAAGTAAGTATGATATAATGTAGTACAATTTTGTAATTGTAATTACAAGTTGTTAAAGTTACAATTGTAGCTTAATGTTTAATTTAATAATTATTTGTTTGTTTACTGTGATGTTGGGATTGTATGTTATGATGGTGGGATGAATTATGAATATGTCCTTTATAATATAATAGTTGGTAAGTATGATATAATGTAGTACAATTTGTAATTGTATGCAATTCAATATTTATTTACTTGTTTACTGTATTTTTTTTGTCTGTACTTTTATGATGGTGGGTATTGATATGTTATCTGAATGTGTCCTTTATAATATAATAGGAAGTAAGTATGATATAATGTAGTACAATTTGTAATTGTATGCAATTCAATATTTATTACTTTGTTTACTGTATTTTTTTGTCTGTACTTTTATGATGGTGGGATTGTATGTTATCTGAATATGTCCTTTATAATATAATAGGTGGTAAGTATGATATAATGTAGTACAATTTGTAATGTATACAATTCAATATTTATTAATTGCTTTGTTTTATTTTATTTTTTGTCTATACTTTTATGATGGTGTATGTGTATGAATTCTGAATGTACATACAGTAATTATAATGAGATATGTATGATATAATGTAGTACAATGTAACATACCACTAACATATTTATTACTTTGTGTGTACAATTTTGTCTATTTCAATAGTTTGAATGTTGGTTTGTTACTATCTTGCTTCCTCAGCCTATAATAGAAGTTTGATACCATAATGCTATGCTAATTTGTTCATGTCTGTAATCAAGTATTTATTACTTTTTGTAGTGTATTTTTTGACTGTAAAGTCTTTATCTTCCTATGGTAATGCAATTATAGGATGAATATGTCCTTATAATCTTGTTATTACTTTGTTTACTGATGTAAAATTTGTACAATTTGTAATTGTATGTTATTATTTTAATTACTTTGTTTACTGTATTGTTTTTCCTTCTACTTTTATGATGCTGTGATTATGTTTTTACCATGACCTTGATAATATAATAGCCGGTAAGTATTATATAATTTAGTACAATTTGTAATTGTAAAGACTGGTAGTTTACTATTAGAGAAGATTTAACAAAGTCATTGATATTGTGATGTATTTTATCTCTAAAGTGTCCTTTATTGATTATCTTCTTGTTATTAGATGTGTACATTATATTTGAACATTGTGTATCTTTACTTTATTTACATCAGTTACTGTATTTTTTTTTGTTAGTACTTTATTTTATGTTATATGATGATGTACAATATAATACATGTACACCAGTATGTATATGTAATATAGATAATATACAACTGTTATGATACCTATCTATACTGATTGTTATATATTATCATGTTTATTTTGATAATTCTTTTAGGAAGGATCTAGTCCTGTCATGATAGCATCAATGAGGGGACCAAAGACAATATTTTGATGAGTATAGTAGAGAGGATGTAATCTAAATCTTGTTAACATAGTAAGTATGTATTTTTTTGTTACTGTAAATGTAGATAATATACAACTGTTATGATACCTATCTGATACTGATTGTTATATATTATCATGTTTATTATGATAATTATTAGGAAGGATCAATAGTCCTGTTATGATAGCAATAATGAGGGGACATAAAGACATCGTTTTGATGTTAATAGAGAGAGGAGCTAATCTAAATCTTGTTGACAAAGTAAGTATCTATTTGTTTGTTACTGTAAATATTGTATTTACTACTCATTTCTTAAATGTTATCATGTTACTGAATTGACATTTATATTGAAGGCAGAAGTAATTTTGATATAATTAAGTATAGCGAATGTTGTAATCTGATGTAGTCCATTTCATAGTGTT
Source organism: Gigantopelta aegis (assembly GCF_016097555.1). Classification (NCBI taxonomy): domain Eukaryota; kingdom Metazoa; phylum Mollusca; class Gastropoda; order Neomphalida; family Peltospiridae; genus Gigantopelta; species Gigantopelta aegis. The sequence goes on from NW_024532797.1 coordinate 146,795, forward strand.
AAGGTTGTTTACTACATCATGTTTTGAACTACTATTATGATATTATGAAGTATGTTCTCAATTAAGAATGTTTTTATCATAAGATTGATTAGTAGACAAGAAAAGATGCAAAATAATGTGTACATGAATATGATTCAATTTTCACCTGTTGTTTAAGAATATCATGACAACCCACTGATATCCACCTGAATGTCTGGCTGTATTGAAAGTAGCATACAATATTAGGCTAAATGCAGGCCATTGTGGAGTAAGCCTTAGCTTTTGTAATTGTATGCAATTCAATATGTTTCATTTAGTATCTCTGTTTTTAATGTACTGGAAAATAAACATGTATGGATGTCAGTGTAACAACATAAATATAATCATGTAGGACTAAGTCTAAATATAGTAGTATACCAAAACAAAGAATATCATCATTACATATTAGAATTAAACAAAGTGATGTTTGTACTTTTGTGATGGTTTGTTATAACATTTGTGTCAGATAATATCTCCATTTGGCATCTAAATCTATTATTAACAATTAGTTCAATTTGTATGTACATATCTAGTATTTAATTACTATGTTATGAAACATTGTTTTTTCTATACTTTTATGATGGTGGGATTTGTATGTATTGAATATGTTTTTTATAAACAATAAAGTCTTGTTTAGGATGATATCCTTGTAAAATTTGTAATTGTATGCAATCCTATTTATTACTTTGTTTACTAAATGTTTTTTACATTATTTAATGATTGTGTTTGTATTTAAACTTGAAAGCTACTTTATAATTATAGCAGTAAGTTGATATCCATGTGATCAATTTGTAATTGTTTGCAATTTATTTTTTTCTTTGTTATAATTTTTGGGTGGATGGCTCTTCATTTTGCATTAAATGTTAGGCCACACAGCTAATATTGAAGCATTAGTTGATAATGGTGCTGACATCATACTGTCACTACTAAGTACAATTTTAATTGTAAACAATTCAATATTTATTACTTTGTTTACTGTATTGTTTTTGTCTGTACTTTTATGATGGTGGGTGATTGTATGTTATCTGAATATGTCCTTTATAATATAATAGAGGGTAAGTATGATATAATGTAGTACAATTTGTAATTGTATGCAATTCAATATTTATTACTTTGTTTACTGTATTGTTTTTGTCTGTACTTTTATGATGGTGGGATTGTATGTTATCTGAATGTGTCCTTCATAATATAATAGAAAGTAAGTATGATATAATGTAGTACAATTTGTAATTGTATGCAATTCAATATTTATTACTTTGTTTACTGTATTGTTTTTGTCTGTACTTTTATGATGGTGTGGGATTGTATGTTATCTGAATATGTCCTTTATAATATAATAGGAAGTAAGTATGATATAATGTAGTACAATTTGTAATTGTATGCAATTCAATATTTATTACTTTGTTTACTGTATTGTTTTTGTCTGTACTTTTATGATGGTGGGATTGTATGTTATCTGAATATGTCCTTTATAATATAATAGGAAGTAAGTATGATATAATGTAGTACAATTTGTAATTGTATGCAATTCAATATTTATTACTTTGTTTACTGTATTGTTTTTGTCTGTACTTTTATGATGGTGGGTATTAAATGTTATCTGAATATATCCTTATAATATAATAGGTGGTAAGTATGATATAATGTAGTACAATTTGTAATGTATATATACTGCGATGTAAATTGCTTTGTTTTATTTTGTTGTTGTATATGGTGTTTTAAACTATGTATAAATTAAACTACATACAGTAATTGATGAGATATGCAGCATCCAATGAATTACATACCACTAACAGTGATTATATATGTATGATTAATGATATTTCAATTGTCTGAAGTTTGTTACTATCTTGCTTCTTCGTCTATAGTCTTCCATATCCATTGGTATGCTAGTTGTCGATGTGTCTATCAAACCTGTACTTTTGTAGTCAGTTTTTGACTGTAAAGTCTTTATCTTCCTAAATAAAATTATAGGATGATTATTGAATTATAATCTTGTTATTACTTTGTTTACTGTTGTATAATTTGTATGTATATGCAGTTTAATTGTTATTATTTTAATTACTTTGTTTACTGTATTGTTTTTTCCTTCTATTTTATGATACTGTGATTATCTTTTACCATGACCTTGATAACTTAATAGCCGGTAAGTATTATCTAATTTAGTGCAATTTTTAATGAAAGACTGGTAGTTAACTATTAGAGAAGATATAACAAAGTCATTGCTATTGATGATGTTTTATCTCTAAAGTCAAGTTGTTGATTATCTTCTTGTTATTAGATGTGTACATTATATTTGAACATTGTGTATCTTTACTTTATTTACATCAGTTACACATATTTTGTTAGTACTTTATTTTAGCTATATGATGATTACAATATAATACATGTAGAGCAGTTATGTGTATGTAATATAGATAATATACAACTGTTATGATACCTATCTATACTGATTGTTATATATTATCATGTTTATTATGATAATTCTTAGGAAGGATCTAGTCCTGTCATGATAGCAACAATGAGGGACACAAAGACATCGTTTTGATGTTAATAGAGAGAGGAGCCAATCTAAATCTTGTTGACAAAGTAAGTATGTATTTGTTTGTTACTGTAAATATTGTATTACTACTCATTTCTTAAATGTTTATTATCAAGATTACTTGACATAGTATTGAAGGCAGAAGTTGTTTTTTTTAAAAACATTAAGTATTGCGAATGTCAGAATACTACTCATGTAGTCCATTTCATAGTGTCATAAGGTTTTTTTACATCATGTACTGAACTAATAGTCCATTATATATATTATGAAGTAGTTCTCAATTAAGAAGGTTTTGATCATAAGATTGATTAGTAGACAAGAAAAGATGCAAAATAATGTGTACATGAATATGACCTTGTTCACCTGTTGTTTAAGAATATCATGACAACCCACTGATATCCACCTGAATGTCTGGCTGTATTGAAAGTAACATACATATTATTAGGCTAAATGCAGGCCATTGTGGAGTAAGCCTTAGCTTCTATAATGCCATGTTACATTTAGTATCTCTATTATAATACTGGAAAATAAGCATGTCCAGGTAAAGATTACTTATATCTGCCTCCTAGTAGCCACCACATTGTTCAATGCAGTATTTTTACTGCCACACAGCCATTGTTAAAGCATTAGTTGATAATGGTGTTGATATCAACACTGTCACTACCAAGGTAATTTAAATAATAATAAAAATCAGTTTTTTTTGGTAATCAGAAGCTATGACTGGTAGATCACTGTTTAATAAGCATTAGCATTGTAATGATAAAAGATGTTTTACCTGACATTAACAATGTGTATATTATTTTTATACTACATTCTCAATCAGGTAGTAGTCCGAAGAACTTGATGGTAATATTAACATGAAAAACTAGCGTGCTCTTTGACAGAAATTGTATTTTAAATCACAGTCTATATCATTTGGTGAAAATTTTATGCTTTTTACGAAATATTGAGTTTGATTTTATGGCTCATTATGTCCTTGCAAGTTTGAATGATAGTTTTTTATTTTTAATACTATTAAAATAATGGTTCTGTTATCTTTAATTTCCATGCTAAAAATTTCATATTGAAAACATTTGTATTAAAGCAAAGTCCATGTCATATTATTATGAAGTTATTATTATGACATTTGTGCCAACCAATTTATATTATCATGTAAAATTCAAAGTATGTGATCGAAGTAAATAAACTATAATTTATTATTACATACTAAACTAACAACAACCAAATTTACTATGTATTCATGTATATATCAAATTGGTTTGAGATTGAGTTGGTAATGTTGGCAAGATACATGTGATAACTAAGATTTTTTGGACTACATGTTTTCTGTATGAGTATATTTGTTTTCATTGTTTTATTGTATTGTTTCATGAGACTTACCCAAAAAATTGATCTGCATGCTTTGACTACTAACATTCATTGTAAGCAATGAGTTTTAATATGCTACAATATTGAGTGTGACTATCTGTACTTGTAGATTATATTACAGTGTAGCTTTTTTTGGCAACCACACCCATTTTTAAACTGCTTATACCATAGGTTATAAAATACTAATTAAGGTTATAATAAGTCATTTGTAATAAAATATATTCTAAATCTATGTTGTATGTAAACTAAACATTCTTGTTGATATTGAGATCTTTTTCATAATTAACAAAACCAAAAAATTACAAAAGTAGTATCATTTATGTATTTATCTTTTTATTTTCATTACATATTATATTATAGGAAGGGGAGACAGCACTCACGATTGCTGTTAGCAATAACCATACAGATATTGCACTTTTTCTGATTAAGAGTGGCTGTTCTGTTGACATTGTAGATAATGTAAGTTGTAGCACTACTTCACAAAGTAGTTTGTGATATTTTACCTTCTGTAATGAACTATTAAAAGAGCTTCACTTACTACAACTTGATGACATGTAAATTACAAGTAATTAGTCAACATGAGATAAAAAGAACAACTTCAACAGGAAATTTGAGATTAAAGTATAAGTTGTTCTATTTTAAGGAAATTCTGGCCATTGAGTGATGCTATGTTTTACATTGGCACAGTTTTTAAACTTGCATTCAGTGTGACTAAATGTTATGTAAGTGTGGTGTTGTATATACAGTAATAAAGTTTGTACAGCAACTCTTTGGAATAAAGCGTAAAAGTTTTGTTAATGTTTAAAATTAATAACTGAGTACCTACATGCTACACATACAAATTGCTATATCAGAATTACTAACAACTATTAGGATAGGGCTTAGTGTAGATATAATATTAATAAAAATGCTAAAATTGGTATACATATGCATTTGTCACATTCAACATTATAAATATTACAAGTTTAGATACTATGTACTTCATCATTTAAGTACACTGATATTCAATGTCATTATATAAATAAATAATCCAGTTACATTGTTGCTACATTAAAGGTAATTTGCACATTTTACTTGTCATATTGTCTTTGTGTTCTCAGAACAATGACACAGCTTTGCATTTTGCTGCTCTTCATAACAATGTTGATATTGTTGCTGCTATTTTTTAATTGTACTGTTCACATTGATGTGAAGAACAGGGTGAGTATAAATATAAGTTATATATTGACAACTGCTATTTGTACATAATTGAGTATGTTATAAATTAGGTTTATATTATAAACTCTTAATTAAACGTTATTGTCTGTTATATTATGCAAATAGATTGTTTTTCTCTGTGAATTAAAGTATTTATTTATATGTGATTGAGTTCTATCTACTGTGTATGTTAAGGTCTAGTTTCAAACTGGGTCTTTCTCATTAGAAGATAATGGATTAAAATGAGCATGGCCAGTTTAAAAATTTCCAAATTTGAAACAACAGTTCAAAATGCTAAGGAGATATTTGAATTAGTAACTGTGGTGATGGCACAAGTTTTAAATACACTTTGCATTCTTTAAGACTATATATTTAAAAGCACCCACATGGCCAACTCAATTATGTATAACTTAATAAAGACTATTCCATTATAAACATACATCTAGCTAATGTGTCCTGAAGGTTTTAAACATTTGATTATTTATTTTTCAGGTTTATGTTAATTGAATTGGAATGTTTTTGATTCTCTCTAAATTTGTTATGGAAATACATTTATAAATAAAAGAGCTGTAATAGATCATAATTATAATATTAAATTATGTCTCACTATATACATGTGTTCATACATGAAACACTGGGAGCTCATTTATCCTGTGATGATTAATTCTGTATAAATTTTAACTTTTTGCTTGTTTGGAAAATACGATTTACATTAACTAATTATGCTGCATGTGTGTAAACATGGTTTTAGAGATATTGATATTCATTTTCTAATAGATAATAAATTTTAACATAGACAATAGAATTTACTGGTTTATTGATTTGTAGATGATCTTCTTATTTAAATGTATATTTTTATGTATACTTATCAACTGAATAGGAGGCATTAAAAGTAGAATGATGAATTGATGACATGTGATCTGGCATATCACTTTCAAAAGTCTCTTATTCCTATCTCCTTAACAAAATTTAGCCGTTTATTCATCACAACAGTCTATTATTAAGTTATTTACTACACTATAATGTAAATACTGTAGACCTTTATTACTGTTCTATCTTACTTAGAGTGGTAATACACCACTTCACAATGCTTGCTCCCAAGGCTCCACTGGTGTCATCAAATTTCTCTTATCTTCTGGAAAAGTTGATCCAATGTCTAAGAACAAAATGGACAAGCACCAATGGAACTTGTTCCTCACCACAATACCAATCGTTTCGAGATTTTAAAAATGTTTGCGCCATTTCAACAGTGTCAAGCTGACTTCCCTGTGGAATCCTACAGCAAGGTATTTGTCTGTGGTGACATTTCTGTTGGAAAAAGTTCTCTTGCTGCAGTTATCATGGAACGAGCTAACAAACCAGCCAATCACAATTTTGATACATCCGAATGTGTCACAGTAGAACCACTAACAGCTGGTATTGATGCACATACCTTCACAAGCCATGAAGTAGGAAATGTTGTCCTCTATGATCTCGCTGGTCATAAGGAATATTATAGTAGTCATGCTGCTGTCCTTGAAAACCTCATGTTGAACTCTCCTGCTGTATTTTTGGTTCTTTTCCAGCTGATCTTAAACGAGGAGATTCTGATAAAGTATCTTCATTACTGGTTTAAGTTTATTGAGGAGATTTGTAAAGGAATGAAGAGCTCAATGAAATCACAAATCATCGTTGTTGGTAGTCGACTGGATGAGCTGACTACTAGTATTGACCCAATCCAGAGATTGGTTGATGGAATTGCTAAGAAGGCTATACATTCACAAGAATACCGTGGGTTTCTACCTATGGAATGTCATCGTCCAGGAGGTAAAGGAGTAAAAGAGTTTATTTCTATGCTTTCTGAGAGCTGTAAAGCTGTTCTTGATCGATCCAACAAAATCAGCTTTTATTGCCATGTCCAGTACTCCTTTTTACAGCTTCTTAAAAAAGTGGCTATTAGTTTAGAAGAGCTATGTGCATTATTAAAAGAGCATAATGACCCTTCTCTTCCATCAGAAATGTCAGTGTTATTAGAATTTCTGACCACTTTAAGTGACAAGGGTCTTATATTATTCCTCAGAAATAAGGAAAGTAAAAGTTGGGTAGTAATTGACAAAACAGCTCTTCTCAAAGAAGTAAACGGTGTCCTATTTGCCCCACAGGCAATCCAGCGTGTTTATCGTGATATTGCTAGTAATACTGGCATTGTACCTCTATCAGTTCTTAAGGAAGCTTTTCCTCATTATGATATTGATATGTTAGTAGGATTTCTTAGAAGCCTACAGTTCTGTCACATTATTGAATCAAGTGCACTTGATTGCCTTGAAACTAACATATCAACATCAATACCTATGCCAGTTGATGAGCTTTTATTTTTTCCTGCACTCATCGATGCTGAACCACCACTGATATCAATATAGTGAATGGATTGGGATGGTGTCTATGGTGTCCTGATCCTTATGAGTTTCCTGTCAACTCGATTTCTTCATATACTTCTTCTTAGCCTTGCCTATATCTATTGCCTCCCCCTCCCACCTCGAAGAACACCAGGTAAACTTTACAAAGCTAATCCAATTGTTGAAATGTTAGCTCGTCGTTGTAATGTATGGACTAATGGTATATATTGGGAGAATAAAGTTAAGTTAAGTTTTTTGTTGAAGTATCTGAGCACAATCGATGTGTTACAGTACTTGCTTCGAATAAAGAGATGACTGAAAGTCACAAAGTTTTTAACTCAGTTATTAATACCATTCTCAGTCTTAAGGACCAACTATGTTCATGTACAAGTGATGAGTACATGATTGCACCTAATGAAGTAGCTAATGCTCATACTCTTGATGTATGTCAACGCACACTTTATTCCATGGAAGATGTTGCTGTGGGTATTCTTACTAAAGTTGACATTGAAGAACCTAACAATGTTCACATTGAAGATATAGTAGGCAGTAAAGATCCATTTTTTCGAATTGCTCCCTTAGTGACCAAAGCACTATTCGACCCAAGTAATGCTGAGTTACCAGTCCAACAAGATTATCTACAACACATTGAAGACATGTGTGGTGTATCCTTTTTATCTTCTGTTAAATGTACCTACACATCTATAAGGGAGCACTGTAGCCAGTTTAGCATATTTGCTGGACGCAATCCTTTGGTAAGTGAGCTACTATTACTTTTAGTGTACCTGTAACAATGTACAAGTCATTTAGTTTTAAAGATATTATATTAATCTCCTTTTATATAATGTACAGGATCTTGCCTCCTCATCATTAACTGAGAATGTCATAGAACAAACCTCAAAACCACTTCTTCAGAAAGTACACCAAGGTTTGTCTAATTTGTTTATTGATTGTTTTACATATTATTAAAATAGAATCTGATAACACAGGAGAAACTGCTAGCTCAACTGATCCTGTTTCTTTAAGTAATAAAATAATCATTATCAATAAATTGTATTACTGATATATTTTATTTATAAAGGAATTACACCTGACACTGCTGGTTCATCATGTCCTACTTTAACAGTAGGAGGTATATTAGGTGAGACCTTAATTATGTTTGACATGTTTGTTATAAACAACAGATAGCTATTGGTAAACTGTCAAACATTGAAATATATTTGTATATTTTGTCTCATTTATAGAAGGTTTATTTAATGTAGTGGAATGATGTCATAGCTCTATGATAAACTGCTAAGTGCTATCTTTATATGCAAGAGTTTTTGTGTCCACAATCTTCATTATCATTATTAGGACTAATTTTATGAATATACTATTAATTTACATTATACTTAAAAGAGAACTATAATTTTCACTTCCCTATTCATTATTAAGATATCATGTTAACTATATTATGTACTTTATTCAGGGAAAGAACCAAGAAAAATTGATCTCCAGCCCATCCTTGGTGACATAGAACAAGCCAGTAAGTCACCCCCTAACAAAGCATACCAAAGTTGGTCTTAAATTGTATTATTTTATTATATATTATCTCATAGGGTCTGAAAATTCAGAATTAACTGTTAGTGACACTACTACTGTAGTAAAGAATAAGTTGGGTGAGATTTCTTACTTAAGTAATGAAATTCAATATTAATTTAAGTATGATGTCTTATCATTAAGTTTAATATATGGGGACAGGTCTGAAAAACTGTCCATTGCTTTCCTACTATATACCCTTCAAATGCATTAAAGTCACTTTATAGACTGGTTTTGGGGTACCTTTTTTACTATTATTGAGTTTGATGGTGTAGAGTATTGAGCTACAAAGTTTACAGAATGGTTGTTCCTTAGTAACCTTTGATTTTCAATTGTTTAGTTCATCTGTACAAATTATCTATAATCATTATTCATTAACAAATATTATCATTAAAATTATTACTGAGCATATTGTATTACACATATGGATTGTATTAAACCCTAAATCCTGGACAACCTTAACCCTAAACTCTAAATGTCCTTTTAAAGTCTTAAAGAAGTGTGACTTGCAAAACTTGACTGTGCTCGCATTGGCTAAATGGTATTCATTTGGTTTAATACCATCTTTATTTGCATTGTTGTATAAATGTAGATGGATTATTGCCTAAGTTATTTAGCACTCAACACTCAGTGTAATTCAGCTATATATCACTGCAAGGAATTTGTTATTTTCTTTAGAGCTAGTTTTTAAATTCAGTATCAGTAATAAAAGTATTATGGTTTACCAAGATTCCTTATAAATACTATTAATTGCATCACTTTAAAATATAAGTCAACAGTTACAGGATGTAGTTTAATTCATTTTCATTTGTCATACAACAATATGTGATAGTTGACATATATGTATTATTTCACTTCAGATATTACATAGTAGATAGCCACTATTTATTGTAAATGTATGAGTAGATATTTCCCTAAGGTAAACTCGAAGCAAATATAAACACAAGTATATTTGTAAAAATTACATCTATTCATAGTAGTGTTTGTACACTCATGAAATGTTCCATTCTTTTTTTATTGGTCAAATGAATGTTGCTTTAATATGATTAACAGTACTTGTGTGTCACTGCTATATCTTTGATATGTTGTTATTTAGAATATTATATATATCTTTTATAAGATTGAAGCATATTATAAATGGAAATAAAATGGTTAGAAACAATTGTATCTGACTGCTTTACACATCACAACCAAATTGAAGTGTGTAGAGTTTGCTCGAACTGCTGAGTCCTATATTATCGGTTGGGTGTACAATTATTTACTGGATGATGTGGATCTAGCTGGATGTAATGACTTAGGACGTATGTATCAATTATGGATTCAAAAAAAAGCTAAAAATGCAACTAGGAGGAATTTGTTAATTGCTTCAGCTATAAGACAAATTCATGTGGCATTGTCAATACGAAGATTATTTAAAGAAATTTTTATTTTTTTTATTTTTTTATAATGTTAACAAATAGAGTATATACTTTATAAAAAAGTCTTTTACCTTGCCATGCCTGTGGTTTTAAACCCTCTCTTTATTCAATAACTAGCTGTGATTATGTAGGATTGTCTTATACTAGATAATCCTGTCTTACATATTTTATTCAAGATTATTGTTTATTTTTACTATTTTGTTATTATGGTTAATGCAATACTGGATTAAAAAATTTGTGAAAATGTAAAAATAGCTAGTATCACTTTATATTTAATTAAGAATGTAAAAAATTTCTTATAGGTTAGAAAAGAAGGAACTCAAGAGACTACAATTGATGTGACTAATTTACACATTTTGAACCAAATAGTAATATGTAGAATTTTATTCTAAATTATTAAAGGGATTATTGATGACTCTCTTGAAATATAATATTCCTTTATTGATTTGTTTAGAAGTAATTTTGACTATACAATATCTTTAATGACTAAAATTTCTTATAACAAGAATAAATAAATATGTTTCTTCTTTCATTATTTGATTTTTTATTTTGCAATTTTTGTAGTGTCTCATAAAGAAGGAGCAACTGCTACTAAAGTATTATTTCTTGAAGTTGTTAGAAAATCTCCATTCAATGAACTAGCTTTATTAATCCAGATATTTGACCTCTTTATTCATAGAATAACTGTAGAATATTATTATTTGATATTTGTTACATTGCTGCCCCCTTAATTTCTAGATAAATTTATTAATAACTTTTGCCACTTTGTTTAAAATAAAATATGTTATTTAAAACTGAACATTTACAGCAGGGAGATGTACAACTACAAGATTAATAATTGTTGGTTTGGCTGGTGTGCTACATACTTCATCCACTTTAATTGTATTATACAAACTCATTATTACATGATGACTTCTTGAAAATATACCTTTCCTTACCTATAATGTTGTTTGGTTTTAGGATTCATAATTTATTACTAAGACCCTAAATGTGTGGTTATAAGTAAAATATCCTCATTTCTCAGTCCATGTCTGTGTTACAACCACACAATGTGATGGACAGAGTTATTCTTTGTGATATAAGTAGATTGTTAATTCATAATTGATAGATTGATCAAGATGACTCTGATAATGATAAGAATATGTAATAATATATCTAAACAATATATATAAACTACACTGTATTATGAAATCAAGTACAACCAAAAACATCAAAAGTCAATGCATTTTTAATAGGTTTAAGAACCTTTCAGGAAAAGTGAATACTTAGCATCAAAACATAGATCTCATTACTCAAATGTCATAACTAACATTGTTTCTATTTCCAACACAAAAAGTACTCATCTGACTATTGATATGTCTGTCTAAGCAATAAAAGTTAATATACAAAGTAATGGCTACAGTCCTATAAAAGGAGATGACCATTAATAATGCTCTCAACATTATAGTGTGTAAACCTTATGAAAATACCCATTATTTTGATGTATTTCAAATACACTTTATTTCATAGTAGATGTTGCTATTAGTGCTCTTACTAAAATTGATATTAAAGGAATTAATAATAATCAAATTAATGTCAAATATATACAAGTATAGTTGGAAGTAAAGATCCATTTTTCAAATTGTTCCTTTACTGACAAAACACTGTTTGATCCAAGATTGTCAACACATTGAAGTAATGTGTAGTGTATCCTTTTTACCTGTCTATCTAATAATTACATGTTATTTTTATTTTGAACTTATTTTATTACTCTACCTATATCATGTACAGGATCTTACATCTCCTTAATTAAAGTAGAATGACATAGAACAAGACTTAAAACCACTTCCTGAGATAGTACACCAAGGTTAGACTAATTTGTTTATTGATTGTTTTACACATTATAAAATAGACACTGATAATACAGGAATAACTGCTGGTTTAACTGGTCCCACTTTTTTAATTATTATTAAATAATCATAATCAATATATTTATATATGATTGATAACCTTTATCAATGACACCTGACATTACTGGTCATCATGTCTTACTTTAATAGTAGAAGTATTCTAAGTGATACCTTGATTATATAATATGCTACAAAGAACTATTAATGGCATATATATAAACTTTAGAATTATTGTTAGTAGTTACATTCCTATAATTTAATCTCATTTATAAAAGGCTTGTTAGAAGACTCTAATGTGTAATAGAATGATGTCATAACACTACCTAAACTGCTAAGTAATAGCTTTGATGGTTTTCTGGCCCACAATCTAAAAATGATTGAAAATATTAGAATTAATCAATTATTAGCACTTAAATCACTAAAAATAGTTAATTAATAGCTTAAAGTATAACTACATCTTTCATTGGATACATAGTGTAAATACAAATAACTCAAAATATATTTCTACAAACTTAGCATCTTCACAAAATTATCAAAAATTAAATATGTATATTATTATATAATTTAAATTATACATAATGTGTGTGCGTGTATGCAAACATGTGCATGTATTCACAGAATATAGCAAATAGCCATTTTTTATTTTGTGTATTTCATTAATTCTTTTTGAAACATAGCCAGTGAGGCATAGTCCAAATATTTAGTTATGATCCTTAGTATTTTCATTCAACACCACATTCCACATGTGTCTATGTACTACAAGGCTTTTAATAATCATTTTTACAATAAAGAGTCATGATTGTAATAAAGACTGAACTTCAAAGTTTAACTTAAGAGTAGCTCAATAATAAAAGTAGTTAATTTTATAAGACTTACCTATCTCAGTAAAACACCATTTTATTTTAAGAGTATGCAAGAGAAACAAAATGCAGCTACATTTATGTTTTTTGAAGTTTCTTATAATTATGCTATTTAAAATTGGTTAAATTAATATAATTGTCACTTTTGTTGCTACTTTGATTGTTGAAAGTAGATCAAAAGTCCTCCAAATTGAATTACCTAATGAGAGAATTTTCAACTAAGCAAACGCTGTTCACACACATTCAGCTCTCAAAATTACACCATTGAGGCCTCACTTTCAAAGCCTCAACAACTCAAAACAATTCTGCAAGTGAAGACAAATGTCCTCCAACAACTTGACAAAGAGATTTTAGAGTTAAGGATAGAGGTAAACGACTTTACTGAAGAGATGGAGTTATCAGATGAATGTTGGTAAAATTACAAATCACTATGATTGATTTAGTGATGGTCTTAACTAATGAAGGTGCCTGAATACTTAATATTGGTTGGGTTCTAGAAGAACCTCATGTTGGATTTCCTAGGTGTAGAATTACTTTTCCTGATTCATCTGAATCCACTACAACATCTTTAGAGAGAAGTGCTTCTCATGCTGTCAATGTTAAGCTGTCAAAACTTATTTTAAGGAAGTGCAATGGTAAACACAATGACATACTACAGACTATTAACTGCTGTTTTGTTAAATTTTAGATTGCTCTATTGAATGCCAGATTTATAAACAAGTAGAAGAATTTCTTGTACATTTACAACATTTGACTTGCCTTGTGCTATTGACAATATTCCTGGTTGTTATTGTCTTTATGGACAGGTTATTGATGAGGAGAAGGGACATTGTGTATATCCATGGGGACTGTCCTAGTGAGAAATGGTTAGAAAGCAAATTTAATTGATAATTATTAACACTATTATGTGTAAAATAATTACTAATAATCAAAATTCATTTGTTTTCATTTCAGAGCCATATCTTTGTAATCTACCTGAAACCTTGGAAAACAATTTTAACTCACTATCTATCTGTGAAGAAAAATGTAGCAGTAAGTTTTATTACCAGTGTATGTAGACTTATCATAAAATATATTAACAAACACAACAAAATGTCCACCAACCTCTTCTATCGAGTATTATTCAAGATGATGTCTGTTGCATGCAACAAAATTCCTTTATGAAATGACACTACAGGAATAGTTGTGACAAGTAAGTATCATTACAGTACTGGAACTTGGATTTAATCAGTGTATTGTTTATGATCTTTGCTTTAGCCAACTGAGTAATCACTTTTAATATACATTATAGTGGTCTACCTCACACATTGTTATTAACCATTTTATTTGCATGGGCAATATCTTCCTGAATAAATTATTGAATAACAACAGCACCAGTCCTAACTACAGATACTATATGTGTATTTGTGGAAAATGTCATTGTTAACATTGACATTGAGTGGCTATCGACACTGATGAGAAGCACAAGTCAATGAGGAATTAATTCCACTTGCTCTACAGTGACAGCCTTTATATCTACTGTATATGAACAATTAAAGTATCTGAAGGTAGGAGTTGATGTTTGTGCTATCTTCCTCAATTATAGAAAGCCTTTAAAAGTGTATCACATGCTAAAATTCTAAATAAGTTGAAAAGTTGGTTTTTAATTTGACCAGCTTCTTACCAAGAGTGAGGGATCGATCTTCGGACGCTTGTATCTTCCAAACTACACTTGCTATTTGTTTCATGTTTTATCATCAAGTAAAACACATACATATACACTATTGTACAAACAAACAGATTCCAGGTTCAACTAGAAACGAAGTTACGAGCTCACAAACGAAGCGTCAGAAGACCTGTAACATCGAACATTTTTATCGATCTTCAGACAGTGCTTACGAAAGCAAGAAAAGATAAAGAGCTCCAGAGATTGTTTTCTCATAACATTAGTCTATCATTCATCTAATGTTTCTCATAGTGAGAAAAGGTGCAGCATCACTTTCAACATGAAACGGTTATAATTACTGAAATAGAGGCGATCAATAATACAGGCATATCCGGTTCTGGTCATGCCATTTGCTTTGCTAGGATTTGCAAGTTAGCAGCACATTTCTTAAAACCGCGGTATGTGTTGCTGCAGTTAATGTATTTGAATGTGCTGCTGCAGAAGCCTAATTAATGTCTCATCACCACGTGACAATGCTACAAGGAAATTTGTATTATTTTGGATATGAGACTGCACTGAAAGATCTCTGAAGGTCAGTGTTTTTGTATTGATGCTAGGCAGCAATAGCAAACATTAGTGTAGTATACTCTTCTGCTCAAAGCATTGTTGATTGTGCATCAAGTGCTTATGTTGTAGGATATGAGACTCTTATTGGCTTAAGATTGGTTTGTAAGTCCAATATAACTTCAGGGTTTCCAATTAATATTCAAATTTCTAACTTTCTTTCAAGCATTTCAGTGCAAATTTGATCAATATGACTATCAGATTTATATTAAAATACAGCAATATGTCATTTCTATCACTACAATAGAGTTCAAGTTAACTTAAAATCAAGAACTTTGTGTTTGGATACAGGGAAGTTGTCTTTGTACGAGGCACTTAACTGCCTTTTCATATGAAAAGTGAAATTTCTCCATTATTAACAAAGTGAGAATCTATAAGTATAATTCAATGACGTTATAGCTTACGACTTATTATCTGGAATTACCTCTGGCCAGATGATTGATTTCATAAAATCATTTAAATAGAAAAACAGGTTTTTTTAGACAATCACTCGCCAAAGCAAGTAAATAATAATTAATTTCCATTAGCTACATGAAACTGTACGAAATATCACATATTATCTATAGTATTCACATATATGAATAACATACTGATCTAATTTGTCACGTCTAAAGTTTGGATAACTTTTAAGGTAAAATTCCTTGCCCCATTTTTGTTCAGTACAAATATATCATCCTTATCTATTACTGGTTCAGATGTAAATGATGGAAGTAGTATGTCATTGTCCTCTAAATCTTCTACTAAATATCAATCAACATAGAATTTATAGAACAGTATGCTTACGATCCATTATATAATTAACTTCATTGTCTCCATCACAGCCTAAAGTTAACAGAGATTGAAATTATAATCACTCAGTATTTATGTAATTTACTATGTACCTGAGTTGACATAAGTTTTGATGGTTTCTATGTAATCTGGTGGAACATTTTCCATATGCACTTCTGTTACTGAACAGCTAGATATTAACAGACAATGTATTAATGTATAATGAGTGTACTCATTTCATGAACAGCATACCTAATTTTAAGGATCCATTTCTTGTAAGTTGTCAGCTATTTTTATAAATAATGTCAACATGTAATAAACAGTCTCTACCTCAATATCATCCTCATCATATGATATTCTGAGATAACTTGCCACATACTGTTAAGTTTAATTGACTAATGTAAATGTTAAATCTTAGCTATGCTTTTCACATACCTTACATATATATACATTTCTGTAGATGTCAGAGCATGTGTCCTTATGATTAAATATGTTAGTGTACCCCATTTTTAATTAAACTTTTTACCAACCTTCACCACATCAATTTTCCAATTGTTATATCTTCTTGCTTCCTTCATTACTATTGTCCTCCATGTAGCAACTGCTTTCCTGTAAGTTATCTCAATCGCGTGCAGTATCACATGTAAATATACCTGAAAGTGTGAATAAGCTTATCACTTATCTTATCACAAATAGTATATACTAATATATCCTTATTATCATGTTGGCTGAACTGTAATAGATTAGGTGATAGTAGTGAAGGTGTTTTATTAGTTTTTCACTCGCTAGAATGGAATGTTTTTGTTTAAGAACTCACTTCTTTGAAAATTTATACTTACTTACACTTTAAAATTTAGTTTTCTCTTCTCAATGAAACACTTTGCTGCCTGTAAATGTAGATGAACAGTATGCAAGTGAATGATGTCTTACCATGCAGACAAATACCCCACAATCACAGCCATTACTTTGTGTTGGACTGTTGCACATCTGTGTGTATATAAGTACCATAAAAGTACATTTGCAGATGTGTAATGTACTTTGGAATCACAGTATCTCCACTTATGAATGGATAGTTTAAACTTTGACAATCTACACAAATATAGCCTGTGTTTTTTTAAAATGTTATCTTATGTAATAATTTCTTACCATATGCTATTTATTAAATGAGGCCGACTATTATGATATGAATCAACTTCATATATTACCTTATCATTTACATCAACAACCTATGTAATGTATCCCAAACATATATTGTGTTGATTAAGGCACTGACGATGAGAATCCAATGTTGTGGACAATGAATAGGAAATATGATAATGTCTTTCTCTAACAGATTTTTGCCCTATAATTTATTACTTTTCATACTTTGTTAAAATTGTAAAAGTCTTACATATTTTATAACACCACTAAGCCTCTTGCTCTTAATAATGGAAGGAATGTGGAGTCGACAATGGGTATGTTTCTCTAGTTTTAACAATTTCTGTGACGTGCATGTAAAATGATTTGACTTATATCTTTGCTAACAATATTAAGTAATTCATTATCACCTACACAAGTATATACTATTATATATACTGATTATATGTATATATATATATATATATATATATATATATATATATATATATATATATATATATATATATATAATACAGTCTATAGTTAGCAAAATGAATTACAATATATATTATGTGATATACAATAATTGCATGCTAACCTCAGACTGATCAGACTTGTATATAGCTAGACATACATTTCTCTAAGAGGTAATCATAATGATGAATTGTTTTCATTATCTTTACTCACTGAAATGTAATCTATATTTCTGTTGTAATCGTAGTTAGTATTTACGTTATTGTCATCATATTCAATCAATTCTCCACCTGGTGTTTTCACTAATGCAGTGTCTATTGTGTTCGTTTTAATGTAGGTATCTTATAGCTGTATAATAACTTACAGTGACCTGTATCTACAGATGTTGGATGTCCATGATGAACCTAAATGGAAGCAAGATTAAAAGGATACTTTCATTGTAATCAGTACTAACAGCTATTCCAAATAATCTGTAAGTTCTTGAGGTGTAATGATGTCTGGTAGTACTTTCAATTGTAATTGACCTATCAGATATAATATCAGATGGATTACATTGCCTGCATCTTACTCTTGTAGCAACAATGGCTTGTTTGATTTTTTACTTGAATGTGGGTTTCGAGAAATGCCTATTATCTGTACATCAGGTAATGAAGCAACTTTTGTGCTAACAGTCATTAGACATTCATTGCAAGGTATGCATCTGTAGGCTTTATTATGACATTATTGTCCACAATAAACAGCTTACAAATGATGTGATGTTTCATCTGAGTAACAAGATATTTTCTTCCACCACAATTCTGATATCTGGTGTTCTTTCTGTCCAACTACTGAAATTAATAGTATTTTTGTGTACTCTTCTCCAACATATATCTAATTGTTAATATAAACAAAACAGTGATCATCACTATAACAGACCTCCTTGCAGATAGGACATTGTTTCTCAGTGATTGTATACATATTAAACAGTTTCTGTTAATTAGACAAACTTGATTACAGTTGTATATTTCTTAAATCTCTATTACCTCCATTGATTGAACAGTAATGACATCAACAAGTAATTCTATTCCTTCTATTACATCATTCTGGCCACCAAAATCTATGTGTGTTGATGTCATCAATGTCTATTAAATTACATATATTATATCATATTGCCTAGAAATAAATGAGCACTGTTATCATCTGTGAATTAACAACGTTATCTTCTACTGCACACTCAATGTTTAAGTATTCTTTTTGTACTGGTGTTAATTCCACTTGTGGTATACCTATTAAAATAATTCATCAATGCTTCAAAGTTTGGGGTTTCTAATTACCACACAGATGTTTTGCCAGGGGGGGTTACATGCAATAACTGGAGGACACAGTTTATCCAACATAGGTTGCTGGTTTGATTTTCAAAACCCTTGTTAGGTCTATAGCACAACTCCAGTGGTGCTCCAGTCTCAAAGATCTGTCATATAAAAACATCTTGTCAAAGGTGAGTCTTTATTAACTCACAGGTCTTGATGGTAACAACCAAGGTTGAAAAGAAGTTATAATGACATCTTCATCCTCATCATTGTGTTCATCACCCTAGAGGATTTCAACTCTTCATTATCATCAATGACTTCTTGTTTTTCCTGCATTAAAGTGAGTACTAAATACATTAAACACTTAATTATATCATACATTGCATTCAGACAATGTTCCATCACAGCCTTTCCTATAAGAGATTATAATATGTATTTGTGTATATATCATTAGTCATCTGATATGGGTGTGTCTTTCCCACCCAGCGATAAGGCCACTTTTTTATTTTTTAGTACATTTCCTCTTATTGCTGGCTTTTGAGACTTTGAATGTGAACGAGAATATGATATTACAGTGTGTCAGGTTAGTACAAATACTAGTTTTCCTATTGGTGTGTCTTTCCTACCCAGCAATAAGGCCATTTGTTCATTTTTTAGTACATTTCCTCTTATTGCTGGCTTTTGAGACTTTGAATGTGAACGACAATATGATATTCAAGTGCGACAGGTTAGTACAAATACTATCGTCAGTTCTTTTGATGTGGGTGTGTCTTTTCTACCCAGCAATAAGGCCATTTGTTCATTTTTTAGTACATTTCTTCTTATTGCTGGCTTTTGAGACTTTGAATGTGAACGACAATATGATATTGAAGTGTGTCAGGTTAGTACAAATACTATCGTCAGTTGCTTTGATGTGGGTGTGCCTTTCCCACCCAGCAATAAGGCCATTTGTTTATTTTTTAGTACATTTCCTCTTATTGCTGGCGTTTGAAACTTTGAATGTGAACGACAATATGATATTCCAGTGTGTCAGGTTAGTACAAATACTATTGTCAGTTGTTTTGATGTGAGAGTGTCTTTTCTACCCAGCAATAAGGCCATTTGTTTATTTTTTAGTACATTTCCTCTTATTGCTGGCGTTTGAAACTTTGAATGTAAACGACAATATGATATTCAAGTGTGTAAGGTTAGTACAAATACTATCGTCAGTTGTTTTGATATGAGTGTGCCTTTCCCACACAGCAATAAGGCCATTTGTTTATTTTTTAGTACATTTCCTCTTATTGCTGGCATTTGAAACTTTGAATGTGAACGACAATATGATATTCAAGTGTGTAAGGTTAGTACAAATACTATCGTCAGTTGTTTTGATGTGAGAGTGTCTTTTCTACCCAGCAATAAGGCCATTTGTTCATTTTTTAGTACATGTCCTCTTATTGCTGGCGTTTGAAACTTTGAATGTGAACGACAATATGATATTCAAGTGTGTCAGGTTAGTACAAATACTATCGTCAGTTGTTTTGATGTGAGAGTGTCTTTTCTACCCAGCAATAAGGCCATTTGTTCATTTTTTAGTACATTTCCTCTTATTGCTGGCATTTGAAACTTTGAATGTGAATGACAATATGATATTCAAGTGTGTCAGGTTAGTACAAATACTATCGTCAGTTGTTTTGATGTGGGTGTGCCTTTCCCACCCAGCAATAAGGCCATTTGTTCATTTTTTAGTACATTTCCTCTTATTGTTGGCTTTTGAGACTTTGAATGTGAACGACAATATGATATTCAAGTGTGTCAGGTTAGTACAAATACTATCATCAGTTGTTTTGATGTGAGAGTGTCTTTTCTACCCAGCAATAAGGCCATTTGTTTATTTTTTAGTACATTTCCTCTTATTGCTGGCGTTTGAAACTTTGAATGTGAACGACAATATGATATTCAAGTGTGTAAGGTTAGTACAAATACTATCGTCAGTTGTTTTGATGTGAGAGTGTCTTTTCCACCCAGTTATAAGGCCATTTGTTTATTTTTTAGTACATTTCCTCTTATTGCTGGCGTTTGAAACTTTGAATGTGAACGACAATATGATATTCAAGTGTGTAAGGTTAGTACAAATACTATCGTCAGTTGTTTTGATGTGAGAGTGTCTTTTCACCCAGCAATAAGGCCATTTGTTTATTTTTTAGTACATTTCCTCTTATTGCTGGCGTTTGAAACTTTGAATGTGAACGACAATATGATATTGAAGTGTGTAAGGTTAGTGCAAATACTATCGTCAGTTGTTTTGATGTGAGAGTGTCTTTTCCACCCAGCAATAAGGCCACTTGTTTATTTTTTAGTACATTTCCTCTTATTGCTGGCGTTTGAAACTTTGAATGTGAACGACAATATGATATTCAAGTGTGTCAGGTTAGTACAAATACTATCATCAGTTGTTTTGATGTGAGAGTGTCTTTTCTACCCAGCAATAAGGCCATTTGTTTATTTTTTAGTACATTTCCTCTTATTGCTGGCATTTGAAACTTTGAATGTGAACGACAATATGATATTCAAGTGTGTAAGGTTAGTACAAATACTATCGTCAGTTGTTTTGATATGGGTGTGCCTTTCCCACCCAGCAATAAGGCCATTTGTTTATTTTTTAGTACATTTCCTCTTATTGCTGGCGTTTGAAACTTTGAATGTGAACGACAATATGATATTCAAGTGTGTAAGGTTAGTACAAATACTATCGTCAGTTGTTTTGATATGGGTGTGTCTTTCCCACCCAGCAATAAGGCCATTTGTTCATTTTTTAGTACATTTCCTCTTATTGCTGACGTTTGAAACTTTGAATGTGAACGACAATATGATATTCAAGTGTGTCAGGTTAGTACAAATACTATCGTCAGTTGTTTTGATATGGGTGTGTCTTTCCCACCCAGCAATAAGGCCATTAGTTCATTTTTTAGTACATTTCCTCTTATTGCTGGCGTTTGAAACTTTGAATGTGAACGACAATATGACATTCAAGTGTGTAAGGTTAGTACAAATACTATCGTCAGTTGTTTTGATGTGAGAGTGTCTTTTCTACCCAGCAATAAGGCCATTTGTTCATTTTTTAGTACATTTCCTCTTATTGCTGGCATTTGAAACTTTGAATGTAAACGACAATATGATATTCAAGTGTGTAAGGTTAGTACAAATACTATCGTCAGTTGTTTTGATGTGAGAGTGTCTTTTCTACCCAGCAATAAGGCCATTTGTTTATTTTTTAGTACATTTCCTCTTATTGCTGGCTTTTGAAACTTTGAATGTGAACGACAATATGATATTCAAGTGTGTAAGGTTAGTACAAATACTATCGTCAGTTGTTTTGATATGGGTGTGTCTTTCCCACCCAGCAATAAGGCCATTTGTTCATTTTTTAGTACATTTCCTCTTATTGCTGGCGTTTGAAACTTTGAATGTGAACGACAATATGATATTCAAGTGTGTCAGGTTAGTACAAATACTATCGTCAGTTGTTTTGATATGGGTGTGTCTTTCCCACCCAGCAATAAGGCCATTTGTTCATTTTTTAGTACATTTCCTCTTATTGCTGGCGTTTGAAACTTTGAATGTGAACGACAATATGACATTCAAGTGTGTAAGGTTAGTACAAATACTATCGTCAGTTGTTTTGATGTGAGAGTGTCTTTTCTACCCAGCAATAAGGCCATTTGTTCATTTTTTAGTACATTTCCTCTTATTGCTGGCATTTGAAACTTTGAATGTGAACGACAATATGATATTCAAGTGTGTAAGGTTAGTACAAATACTATTGTCAGTTGTTTTGATGTGAGAGTGTCTTTTCTACCCAGCAATAAGGCCATTTGTTTATTTTTTAGTACATTTCCTCTTATTGCTGGCGTTTGAAACTTTGAATGTGAACGACAATATGATATTCAAGTGTGTAAGGTTAGTACAAATACTTTCGTCAGTTGTTTTGATATGGGTGTGTCTTTCCCACCCAGCAATAAGGCCATTTGTTCATTTTTTAGTACATTTCCTCTTATTGCTGGTGTTTGAAACTTTGAATGTGAATGACAATATGATATTCAAGTGTGTAAGGTTAGTACAAATACTATCGTCAGTTGTTTTGATGTGAGAGTGTCTTTTCTACCCAGCAATAAGGCCATTTGTTCATTTTTTAGTACATTTCCTCTTATTGCTGGCATTTGAAACTTTGAATGTGAACGACAATATGATATTCAAGTGTGTCAGGTTAGTACAAATACTATCGTCAGTTGTTTTGATATAGGTGTGCCTTTCCCACCCAGCAATAAGGCCATTTGTTCATTTTTTAGTACATTTCTTCTTATTGCTGGCTTTTGAGACTTTGAATGTGAACGACAATATGATATTCAAGTGTGTCAGGTTAGTACAAATACTATCGTCAGTTGTTTTGATATGGGTGTGCCTTTCCCACCCAGCAATAAGGCCATTTGTTTATTTTTTAGTACATTTCCTCTTATTGCTGGCGTTTGAAACTTTGAATGTGAACGACAATATGATATTCCAGTGTGTCAGGTTAGTACAAATACTATCGTCAGTTGTTTTGATATGGGTGTGCCTTTCCACCCAGCAATAAGGCCATTTGTTTATTTTTTAGTACATTTCCTCTTATTGCTGGCGTTTGAAACTTTGAATGTGAACGACAATATGATATTCAAGTGTGTCAGGTTAGTACAAATACTATCGTCAGTTGTTTTGATGTGGGTGTGTCTTTTCCACCCAGCAATAAGGCCATTTGTTTATTTTTTAGTACATTTCCTCTTATTGCTGGCGTTTGAAACTTTGAATGTGAACGACAATATGATATTCAAGTGTGTCAGGTTAGTACAAATACTATCATCAGTTGTTTTGATGTGAGAGTGTCTTTTCCACCCAGCAATAAGGCCATTTGTTTCATTTTTTAGTACATTTCCTCTTATTGCTGGCATTTGAAACTTTGAATGTGAACGACAATATGATATTCAAGTGTGTCAGGTTAGTACAAATACTATCGTCAGTTGTTTTGATGTGGGTGTGCCTTTCCCACCCAGCAATAAGGCCATTTGTTCATTTTTTAGTACATTTCCTCTTATTGCTGGCTTTGAGACTTTGAATGTGAACGACAATATGATATTCAAGTGTGTCAGGTTAGTACAAATACTATCATCAGTTGTTTTGATGTGGGAGTGTCTTTTCCACCCAGCAATAAGGCCATTTGTTCATTTTTTAGTACATTTGTTCTTATTGCTGGGCTTTGAGACTTTGAATGTGAACGAGAATATGATATTCCAATGTGTCAGGTTAGTACAAATACTATCATCAGTTGTTTTGATGTGAGAGTGTCTTTTCTACCCAGCAATAAGGCCATTTGTTCATTTTTAGTAGATTTCTTCTTATTGCTTGCTCTTGAGACTTTGAATGTTAACGAGAATATGATATTTGAGTGTGTCAGGTTAGTACAAATACTATTGTCAGTTGTTTTGATGTGGGAGTGTCTTTTCCACCCAGCAATAAGGCCATTTGTTCATTTTTTATTACATTTCCTTTTATTGCTGGCTTTTGAAACTTTGAATATGAACGACGATATGATATTTGAGTATGTCAGGTTAGTACAAATACCAACGTCAGTTGTTTTGATGTGGGAGTGTCTTTTCCACCCAGCAATAAGGCCATTTGTTCATTTTTTAGTAGATTTCTTCTTATTGGTTGCTCTTGAGACATTGAATGTGAACGACAATATGATATTTGAGTGTGTCAGGTTAGTACAATTACTATCGTCAGTTGTTTTGATGTGGGAGTGTCTTTTCCACCCAGCAATAAGGCCATTTGTACATTTTGTAGTACATTTCTTCTTATTGCTGGCTATTGAGACAAATACTATCGTCATAGAACCAGTACCAACTGTTCCTCCTGCTAAAGGGAAGACCCAAGGAGAAGACTGGTAAGTATTTTAACGTATAACTATTATACTCTATTGCTTAGTAGCTGAGCCACTTGAGTTAAGTGAGATAGAACCAGTACCAACTGTTCCTCCTGCTAGAGGAAGACCCAAGGAGAAGACTGGTAAGTATTTTAATGTGTAACTATTATACTTTTTACTTGGTAGCTGAGCCACTGGAGTTTAGTGACATAGAACCAGTAATAACTGTACCTCTGCTAGAGGAAGACCCAAGAAGAAGACTGGTAAGTATTTTAATGTATAACTATTATACTCTATTGGTTAGTAGCTGAGCCACTGGAGTTAAGTGACATAGAACCAGTACTAACTGACCCTCCTGCTAGTGGAAGACCTAAGAAGGAGACTGGTAAGTATTTTAATGTATAACTATTATACTCTATTGGTTAGTAGCTGAGCCACTGGAGTTAAGTGACATAGAACCAGTACTAACTGTGTCTCCTGCTAGAGGAAGACCCATGAAGAAGACTGGTATATGTTTTATGTGAAGATGAGTGGTGTTAAAAGACTTGGATTTGAAGATGGTTGATCATCACTACCTTTGTGATGAGCTTCATCTGACAGATATTATCTTCTCAAAAAATCATGCAGCGACAATTTCCCATATAAATGGACTTCAAATACACTTTTGGGACAAAAATTATGCTTTTCCTCTCTTCCCTCTACTACTCGTGCTGTACTGATTTTGCACACAGGTATATTGTTTTTAATTGTACTGTATTTACTTACCATATAACGGGGATTATTAATATTAAAAACGTTCCAAAATGTTTTAATGTGGTCAATCCGCCATATTGTTCATGCCCAGAAACAATTATTGTCACAAGCTTTAAGCAGGGCTATTGAGACATTACAGGTGGCCCAGGGAATGAATGGAGGGTCCCTTTGCATGTGAAGCAAGCAGATTTTTGGGGGTTTATGAATTGTCTATAATGTGGTCATTAATTAATACACCCAATCTACTGTTATCACAACCACATGTTAGGATATTAATTCATTCTCAGTGGCAGTACTTGACATCAACAATTGGGAATAAGAGACTGTGGTTTATTTGCTATTGCATATGCTCTTGAAGCATGCCTGGAAAATACTTTCAGATTATGTTAACTTTGAACAGAATAAGATGTGCCATCATTAGCTTATTTGCCTAACAAGGTACATTAACTCAGTTCCCAAAATTGACAGAAGTTAATAG
This sequence comes from Gigantopelta aegis, assembly GCF_016097555.1. Taxonomy (NCBI): domain Eukaryota; kingdom Metazoa; phylum Mollusca; class Gastropoda; order Neomphalida; family Peltospiridae; genus Gigantopelta; species Gigantopelta aegis. The sequence goes on from NW_024532797.1 coordinate 173,125, forward strand.
TGCTTTGTATTGGTGTTTTGTTTATGTAGAATGCCAGAGTTTTTTGATACAATGTGATCTTTGTAAACAATGGTATCATTACAAATGTGTTATTGTAGAGTTGATAAATTTTGATCATATAATAAGGAAAAGACTAAGTCATCTGCCTGTGTGTAGTCTTCTTAAAGTTCTCTTTGTAGAGCTTCATAAAGTAAAGAAGTAACAGTCAATTCTCATGAAAATACATTTGTATTTTGAATGACAAACTGGACATTTTGTATCTAGGTCAGTTAGTGCTGGCTCTATGTCACTTAACCTCAGTGGCTCAGCTACTAAGCAATAGAGTAAAATAGTTATACATTAAAATACTTACCAGTCTTCTTCTTGGGTATTCCTCTAGTAAGAGGAACAGTTAGCACTGGTTCTATGTCACTTAACTCCAGTGGCTCAGCTACAGAGCAATAGAGTATAATAGTTATACATTAAAAATTTAAAATACTTACCAGTCTTCTTCTTGGGTCTTCCCTCTAGCAGAGGAACAGATGGTACTGGTTCTACGTCACTTAACTCCAGTGGCTCAGCTATGTTAGCAATAGAGTATAATAGTTATACTCAATACAAATGATTGATTTGTCATAGTTGAACCAACCATCTTCTCTGCAAAACCACATTAAATATATACTCAAACAAATGATTGATTTGTAATGGTTCAAACCATCGAACATTTTAACTTCAATAAAAACCGTCAAGTTGCTTCTGAAGCGAAGAGATAGTATAATAGTTTTTACTCAATACAGGAATCCACCCATTTGCTCCCAAAATGATACATCCAGTCTTGAATTGTCTATTAACTTCCTGAGAGAAAGCCACATTGATACACATTAATTGTACACTGTAAAACAGTAGTGTGCACAGCACACCTAAATCGGGTGTGCTAACAGTTTCTCCATATGCACACTAAGTGTGCTGCCAACACCCACTGTGAAAGGATGCTCACCACATTGAATAGAAGTGTGTTAAATACATTATTGCTACCAGTTAACATGTGAAAAAAAAAACAACAAAAAAAATAATAAAACAATACTGAATATAAAACCTAAATGAAAAGGGGGAAAAACAAAAACAAACAATCAACTTGATCAAAGAAACAAAATCCACCAGCCAAATTGCTAGTCTTTTTATTTCAGTCCTGTGTGTGACAAGGTAGGAAGAATCTTGGGTAACAAATGTTTAACAGAGGGTGATGCTTTCTCAGAATTGTACTTCAAGACCAGAATTCTAGCATACAATAAAAGTTACTACAGTCCCTAGGATAAAGATATTAAAAATGCTGCCGTTGCAAATGGAGTTCAGCAAGTGTGGACACTCAACAATCATGTAGAGTGGCATCTGATTGACCTTCCCTATAATAAAAGAATATTGGAGACAATGGAACTCACATAGGTGCATCCCTAAAAAAAAAGATTACCATATTAGGAACACACACACATGTATTATAATTAACATACCAAAGCAATGAAAACAACTTTATCAGTGTCCACCTTACATCACCTCTATGGTAGTAAAGCCACCAAAATAATGAGAGCAACTAATTTCTTTATATCTAAAAGGATATCACATATCAATTATTCAGTAATATGGTTAAATTAATCCTTGTACCTTTAATTGGTTCATACTTTTAAAGAGCAGTGTGCACAGCACGATTTTTTTCTCTAATTGTGCCTGTGCTATAATATTAGCTGCAATGTCTGTCCATGACTTTCAAAAATTTTTTTAGAGATTTTCCTCATTATGAATTTGTTCTAAATCTGTCATTACCTAATTAAAATTAATGACAACTAAAAGTTTAATAACTCATATAATGTGTATACCTGATCCATATCCTGTAACCTTTCAAACATTGAGTCCAAATTCATAGGCTTTTCAAGAATGGTTTGTCTTCTCAAGGGAAATGTCCTCTTCATCAAATCAGACACAACTGTGTCATTTCGTTTTTTCCTCTTGAACTCAGCTTTTAATAAGTTATCATGTCTTTCAAGTGACACTGCATCTTCTCCTGGAGAAAATAGTGGAGGCCTTCTTGGTGTCTGTGTGATGCCAGGGCTTTTTCTCTTTGGAGACGTTTTGCTTGTAGTGACTGGAGTAGCAGAGGAAGATGAACCACAAATAGTAGATGGATGTCTAAAATTCTTTAAAGTGATTCATTAATGATTGTACAATACCACCTAATGAGAAAAAGTTATACAGCATTATCTTTAATAACAAGAACATACTTACATATGGAGCTCCTGTTGGCTGAGCCATGAAATCATATTGTTGAATAACCGATCTCCCTACATTTATGTAGTCCTCGTGAGTAGGGTACCTCTTATACGCAAGCATTGTGGAAGCAACACTTGAGAGAAAAGACTTAGTTGTTTCACTTGTCATTTCCTTATTTAGCAAACCCACTTCGACATCGGCTTGATAGTGTTTTGGAAGGAGGAAAGGGTTAGGTAGAGGAATGTGATCATCTTCTGACTTTATTATCTTTTCCTTTTTCTTTTAGATGAATTACCAACTTCCTCAATTGAAAGTTAGTACCTTCCTCTTCCAAGCTGGTGGTAAAAGTGGTGCTGGCATTTGAGCAAACAGAATCTGTTCCAAGACCAGTATCAGTCAAATCGCTATCAATCTCCATGTCAAGGCCCAGTTCATCATCATCTTCTTCAAGTACAGTACCACCAATTGCAGGCCTTTTACTTGCTCTCTACTTATTAGAAAAATCATAATAATTATTAATAATTTTATCAATGTTCTCAAATCACATGTATCTAACCATATCCAATTGAGCATCTGATGGTGTAGCTAATTGACTAACGTCAAAAGTAGTGGAAGAACTACTGCTTTGAGCTTCTCTCTGTTCTCCAATTGACAACCTTTATCAACATCAACGTACTCTTCCCAAGCCTTATCAAATCGTTGAAAAGTGATTCCTACGTTGACATTTCCATGGAACTTAAATTCTTTCCGAAATTCTCTTTCTAAGAATGGTGAAAACTTTTTTTCTCTCCAAATAATTCACCAAGACAGACTTATTACTCATCTTTCTTCTACGACCTCAGACAACCTGCGGTTCCTAAAACGAATAGGGGAGGAGATTCATGAGAAACGTGGCTGTGACCACAAAATGGCCTCTTTTGCTCAGAGTAGTCAAGGTAGATGGAACTGTCCCCTTTGCACTTCATTTGCGGCCAAAAATTTGAAAGGAGTAGTAAGGTATGTTGGCAGTGTTTATGCCCATGATTCGAACTTTCGTATATGCTGTGGAGTTGATGGTTGTCACAGAACTTATATATAGGAAGTTTGTCTCTTACAAGAAGCATATTTATGAAAAACATATAAAGATAAGCCATGCTGGTGGAGCTGGGTTATTGCAGTCCGAGGATATGGAAGTTTTGAGTGATGATAGACAGGATGGTTTTGATAAAGATGACAGTATTTCTCTATCTCCCACTGATGTAGCGGCTAACAACCTAATGAAGATATCTGCTCTGTTTTTGCTGAAACTTGAAAATGAGTTTAAAGTTACATCAACAGTCCTTGATTGTATTATTGAAGATGTAACAACTCTATTGGATAATAAAATTGATTCCTTTTGTAATGAATTGGTTGCTAAGTTGTCTCAAAGGAACATTGTGTTTGATTCTGAGATTAATTCTGTTTTTGAAAATGCTGTAGTGAGAAATCCATTTGAAGGACTACATAGTGAATATTTCAGAGATAAATACTGTCAAGAGGAATTACAATTATTGGTTAGTTAAAATAAATTGTGGGTGTTGTACCATATTAATTTTATCATTGAATAGGAGCCAGTGAAAAGAAAACTAGGTGAACAACAATTAGCTTCTGATAAAACAATACAGTATTTTGTATACAAGATACCATTAATTTGATCTTTGAAGTAGTTACTTTCTGATCAGTTTATACTTGATGAGGTATGTGTAAACGTAATTGCCAATATATAAATTATGAATTAATAAGTTAAGATCGTTATTATTGTTAAAGATTTTTAGAGGTCATCAATGAAGAGAAACATCTTTTAAATGATTACTGTGATGGATCTGTATATAACTCTCATGAACTGTTTTCTAAAGATCACACTGCCTTGTAACTAATCATATACTATGACGATGTTGAGGTATGCAACCCATTGGGGTCATAGCAAAGAAGCACAAACTAGGTATTCACATGCATGTCTTATGTGTAATAACCCAATGATTTTGTGTATTCTCGTTGACAGCCATTTTTTATTACTCTCTTGGGAATATTTCCCCAGTCTATCACTCAACAATGAAAGCCATTCAATTATTGGCAATTACAAAATCAAGTGTCCTTACCAAGTACTGTCCTGATGTTATTCTACACAATTTCATGGAGGACATCAAGAAACTAGAATCTGTAAGTTATTTGTTTTAGGTTTAACTTGAAATTATATTTAACAACAGGACGAAGGAGTTAAGATCAACATTAATCAGACTGACTATAAATTCAATGGAACTGTGATCCTTATTCCTGGGGATAATTTAGCCAGCCAGTATCTTGGTGGTTATAAAAGTTTGACTAGCACTCTGAGAAAGTGTAGACATTGTATGGCTGTCAATGTTCAAATGTAAACTCTGGTAAAATGATTTTAGGTTGTTTTAATTCTCCAAATTAAACTTTTTTAATAGTTCATTGCTAAGACATTTGAACCCAGATCAAAGCAAACTCATACCTTACATTGTGCCTCTCTACATGGACCTTGTCATGATCATTTCAGTACTACATATGGTATTCACTGAGATTCAATTGTGAACTCTTCCAGGTATAGATATTTATGATGGGGTACAGGGTCAGTCTGTTTTACATTGCAAAGCCTTTTTAAAGTTATATAGCCATGTTCATATTGATATCTGTTTTATTTTTTATTTGACAGATATTTTCATGTTATGGAAGGTCTTGTGCCTGATATAATGCACAATATTTTGGAGGGTGTTCTTCCTTTTGAATTAAAAGATTTGTTGAAATTTTTGATTTCAGAAAAAGTGATCACTCTTGCCAAAGATAATGATGCTATTTGTTCCTCCCCTTACATGTTTGTTGATGTTGTCAATAAGCCAAATATTATTGAGACTTCTACTTTATGCTCAACTGATCACTCATTGAAACAAACTGGTTAGACTGATAATCATTGTAAAATTAGTAGCTACTTTTTATTTATTAATTTAGCATCTGAAATGTTGTGCTTGGGCTGTTTGTTACCATTGATGATTGGGAAATAATTGAGAAAGGATGTGCACAATGGGACAACTATCTACTACTACTTACAATAATGAATTACTGTTTTGCTCCAACTGTTAGCAAAGAATGGGCTGCTTACTTACGTATGACAATTGATGAACATCATAAATGTTTCACACAGCTATATCCATCTTGTTGATTAATTCCCAAGACTCATTATTTAGTGCACTACCTGGAGATAATATGCAAGTCAGTAAAACTGATCAGTTGATTATTTTAATTGTGACTAAAACAGATTTGGACCTTTAGTGCGTTTCTGGTGTATGCATTTTGAAGGGAAGCACAATTATTTTAAAGACCTTGCCCACAAAATAAAAAGCTTTAAGAATGTTCCCAAGACAATGGCTACTAGACACCTGTTGTTAATGTGTTACTATAGAAATAATAGTGTTGATTCAAGTCCCTATTTCAACAAACCAATGCTGGGCCAGGTATAATTATTAATAATAAAAGCATATTATGAACATTATTGCATGTATCATTCTTACAGGGTTAAAATCTACTATTGGCTCTTTAACATACAAGGATGAACTCTTGGAACAGTTTCCATCATTAATCTTGACAAAGTTATGAGGTTGGTATTATTTTTTAAGTACTCTAATTTCCACATTTGCTATTTAGATTACAGTGGATAGAGATGAATGGGACTAGATACAAAAAAGGTGGAGTTGTTGTTTTAGACATGGACCTTCTTCCTGAATTTGGAGTGATCAGTAATATTATTGTTTTCAACACCGATGAGTTTTTATTTAGTTTTGTGACATACTCTTCACTCATCTTTTTGAAATCAATTATCTATTTGGTTAGTCATGACCATACATTTACTATCGTCAAACAAAAGGACCTATATGATCATATGACATTGTCTGTTTATGAAATTTCTAATTCTTTGTACATCCCATTAAAATACCAGTTAGTTAATAAAATTATGTAATAATTACTTGTTATTTAATTAAGTTTGTTTTATGTAATTCAGTATATTTTTATCATGTGTTATTTGATAACATATATTATCTAAAATTTATTTACCTATTTTGTAAAGTCAGTTTTAGTGTTAATACACAAAAGAACTTGATGAATGAGATGGGTGTGTCATACACACAACAAAGGGGGTATGGAGGAGGTGACTGACACACTAATGATTCAGCACACCTATGGTGACTTGATCTCCAGTAGAATTTGCAAGAGTATATTAAGCTCCATGAAATCCAATTTTTCGATTGGTTGTGACATCATCTTTAAGCATCTGTGACAATTGATTGTATAGAATATCTGTAAACTTCTTAGTATCTAATTCATTTTTAGAAAGTTCAGCAATGTATTTCATAAATCGAGTAGCTGCTTCAGATATATTGACAGCAGTGGTCGAGCAGTCTTTAAATAAAGAGAAAGAATCATTAACAAATGTGGCCACATCTTGTGTTGATTTAAATTCACCAGTATTTGTTTTGTGTCTGAGTTCAACTGCTATACTTAAAGCACCAACTATTGCAATTGCTGGAGCTCCTCATGTCTAGATAATGATATTAAAATATTAAAGCAATTAGTGAAATTATGTCCTAATTTATTATATGAGAATCAGAAATAAATGAATACATGTCTGATTACATGGAGACATTAGACAAGTTGACAAACACTAGATCTGATATGTGGATGGAAAATGGACAAATGTGATGATTATCTGATGTCATAAATAATAGTATATTGTAAGTTGAGAGGATGAGAAGAGAAGGGACATACTTAATGTATAGAACAATGGTACATGGTTTACAATGTATATTAATCTGATTCAGCTAAACTTATAAAAGCAATATTTAAAACAATAAAGTTAGTTGCTGAATTTTTTTAATAAGTCTAGGACACATACCAATGTGCTTAATGGTGACAATGAACTACATTATATGATAGAAAGACATGGATTTATCACATGTACATATATTATAATATGTTGTAAACTGTGCACTTTCATTGCTTATACAAATTATGTCTCCTCCCTTCTCCTCCTTCCAATCTTGTCCCCATGACCAAACAATTGATGAGAAAGATTGTGTAAAACTTTAACATGGCACCTTGTTCTATAATATATAATAATGGATGTGACTGAAAATTAGGTGACCTCATGTGATGTATGAAGCAACAACATGGAACTAAATAAAGTAATTAAAGAAAATAGCTATAAGTATTGTGTACTATCTATTAAAAGAATAGCAAGGTATTGTTATTAATACATAGATGAAGTCTAATGGTCATTATGTTAGGCTATTATTTAAATAGTCATTATGACAATTTACATGACATTTGCAGAGAGACAGAAAACTATTTGGTAATGTTTCATATTTATGTGGCCAGCAATATTTCATGTAGGAAAAACAAGTTGTTGTATTAGTTTTCTAGACCCATCCCTGTTAATATTTCAGTCATAGGACAGAGTCTAGCTTGTGAGACTACTTCTATTTACTAACATTTGTCTTGTCTATGGAATCTCAAGGAGTATTGACTATATTAACCAATTAATTCTATTAATAAAGAATTATAACTATGTAGCTCCCAATAAAATACTTACAAGCTACCATACCAGTTTACAACAACAATAACAACAACTAACAACAACCAGTAAATGATTGTACATACAATATAATATATTATTATACTAAATGATTCTTACTTTCATTTCCCTTATGACTTTCCAAGCATCTTCTACACCATTGACTGGTTCATAGACAGTATGTTCAGGCAATAGAAGCTGATTAAGAATTTGTAGACTACCTTGCACTTTATCAAAACGAATAGACTCCAGATACACGAAGCACCTCCTACTATACTATTAGCTATTAATTCTTATTATGTATAGTATTAGAAACAGAACAAAAGAGATTATATTATACTTTATTTCATAATTTCTTGCTGAGAGAAAAAAGTTTGTGCCACAAAAAACTAGGAGTTATACACGTACGAGTCATGTTGTGTGTATTGGTTCCAATATTTTTGTTTTTTGGGTTCCATGTTAGAGATAGTGTTTGTTGGGTTCTATAATTGTATTGTAACAGTTCCTTGTGTTCTATAAGTTCTATTGGCTTCAGTTTTCATGATTGTCATGATTAAGCTCCAGCTCCAATGGTTTCACTGTTCTATGACTGGGTTTCTCATTGGCAAGCATTCATTCTATTGTTGGTTTCGAACGTTTTTCCCACATGTTCCATTCTTGGGATCTTTTGTATAAACCATCAAGACTATTACTGGCATGTGTAAGTATATCACATATCTTTTAAAGGAAACTGTTCAGTCTGCACTGTATTAATAAATCATCAAGCTAAATGCTAGGAGATGTATTGTTGAACTTTCCTTATAATAATAATTTGTTTTAACATATGTACTGATGTTTACACATTAGTACTGTACCTACTTATGATGACATGTCAAAAAGTATTTTATGATGAATATGAGTAGTTACACAATTGTACATTGATCTTCCATTAATTATAGTATGTATATTATGGAGTATTTTCTCCAAACTTTGTTGTTCAATAGCAGTTATTATTGAGACACATGTAGGAATGTGAATGTGTTTGGAATTGGCAGCAGTCTGTATAGTGTTTTGATGTTCAGTAGTTAGTAATTCAAGCTTTTGAATTTTGTTTAATATTGTTTAGTTCTATCTCTCTCTCTCTCTCTCTCTCTCTCTCCTTGTATTTGATTGTAAATGATAATTATTAACACATTTTAATTGGATAGTCTACATGCATATATTATTAATTAATTTATTATTTTGAAGTAAGAACAATTACTTGGTATTTCTCATAATTACACAGGGCCAAAGTACTTTGTGAACAATACTGTAAACTATAATGTAAAACTCTAATTTACATCATAGTTTATAATGGTTGACACTTGGCATTTCTAGACTACAGTAAATGAACTGATTTGGACAAAGCATGTACAAAGCAATGTACACTTGACATTAACTTCTTTGTAAACTTTATGTACATTAGATAAAGGTCATCATAAATTATACTGGAACAATGTTTTATTGAAAAAGAATTTGAGTTTATGTATACAGTCAATAATCAATTAAGATGCAATGCTGAGTTCTATTCAGTTCAACAGCAAATTTGAGCCTCAAGCACAACTATATAAGAGATGATAATTAACAGCTATGATACATCAAATAACCTACATTGGTATTGTCAAGTGTATCATAACTATGATTGTGTAGCTACAAAGGAAAAAAAACTTTTTAGTAAGTATAGAAGTTCATGACATTTACCTCGTACTATGGAGTGATACATGATATATATATATATATATATATATAAGTATACAGGTAATGAGTGCCAATAGAGATGATAGTATTGTAATTTCATAAAATGATCACACATAAGATGTTACATTTGTACAACAACCTATAAAAGTTATCATAAAGTATGAATCAAGTAATTTACCTTAATTCATTTAAGAGATATATGTAGTTCACACAAACAGATACAGTAAGATATAAAGATGATACCATAAATATGTACCTTAATGAGTGGGAGTTACACTTCTGGCAACCTAAAAGTACAAAGTGATGATTATATAATATTACTATTATCAGTTTTTTATTGCCCATTTTGGTGCATCATTAGGTGAACAATAGCAGAAGGTAATCATTCCTTTGTCAACCAATTCACTAGCGGGAGACTTAGCTTGCTTGTTACTGAATTGATCATCTAGAATTTTCATAAACTCATTAAGTCCTACAACAACATAATAACAGTGTACATAATGATTCTTAATACTTACTATCAGAAACACAACAATAATTTGTGTTCAGTTATTCCATTAAGGTTTCAGGATTATCTGATTCTTCAGTTAATGTATAACAAGTTCCATTTCAGTTGTCACTGACTCTTGTCTCTGGAATCTCTGTAAAAAAAAATAATTATATGGTAGCACACAGTCTCAGTTTTAGCATAATATTCTAAAGTTAATTCATAATTACTATACATACATATTCATGTCGCAATCTGTATTTTTCTCTGTTTTGATGATTCTCCACAAAATCTCTCTTGCCAGACTAATGCTCAAGGAAAGCATGGTGCAGATTTTCATAACAACGTCTGCAACTAAAAAACATGTTGAAAACGCTCAGATAATTTTTTCAGCCAGTCTTACTTTTATTTCTTTTATGAAAACTTACAGCTTGGTTGACTTTGAATTTGTTCAGTAATAGAGACTTGAACAGTTTTGGTGTAATCAGATGAAATTCTAGGAATACAACTTATAATAATAATTATTATTTCAATTACCTACCACTTCTGATTCCTTAAATTGATTTTCAAATTTTTTATGGATGAAATACACTTTGTTCTATCATCATCACAATTTAAATCTTCATTACTAGAACTTTCTTCTCTACTATAATCCTCTGCTATGGCTCCCCTAGTTTCATTCCTGGGCTATATAATTGTTTACTTGTCCAGCTGGCGGACCGTTGAACGTCAATTGACAAACTCGGGATCGCTTGACAGAAGAACTTTTCTCTTGAGTACTGTCATTTCTATAAAAAGGACCAGTATAGTAGAAGAGTGTCTTGGACCACTATGAGATCTAGACGAACTTCGAGCATTAGCCATGCGCTTCCTTGGCTAGTTAAGTAGGTGGGACAACAAGTTTAATTCGGTACAGTAATTAGATGTAAATGAGTTTGTAAACCTCACATGTATGCCTTTTGTAAACTATGAATACCTTGTAAATTCATATAAATGCATTGTACATATGAAGTTTACACACTTCGTATACTAATGAAAACTAGCTGTGTCAGTACACTACATGTGTAAACCTCAAGTATTGTTATGTGGTAAACTAAATCTATGTAAATGTAGTGTAAATTTGAAGTTTTACATATTTTGTACACTGTTGTTTACTACTGTATTTGGAGCTGTGTTACTGGTGTCATTGATCTACATATTTGTTGACAGTACATTATCTACTAGGTCATTACAAGCTGGATCTGATGGTATTCTGTCTGTAATTAAAATAGAATTTTTTTACTCATATTAAAAAAGGTGATATAAGATATGTTGTTGTGGTCATATTTTTATGGGATACTTATGTATGATGATAAGAAAGTGAAAGAAACAGTTGATGAAAGCTGGCTACACTCAGGAGATATTTCTCAAGTTGATGAAGATGGTGAGTTGAGTATGCTACCTACTTAGTTTTTGTATTTATTATTAATGGTTTGTTTTTATTTCTGGTCATTTGTGGGAACTTATCATTAACCCTTGCTGCATACTGTGTGGATAATGCTCCATAGAGGGTTAAAATATTTGGGTGTGTGTCTTTCTGTTTGTCTAGATCTGTTAGTTGGCAATGTACTTTGAACTGTTCTAACTTGGTGACAACAATGTCTAAACTTCAGAGAAATGGCACAAGTCACATTTTTTTAATCCTGCCACTTTCACTAGCAGAACATGTATAAGGGTATTTCGACATGCAAAGACTTCTTGTCTGCTTGATGACTAAATAGAAATCAATCTAAGGTTTGTGAAAATACATCATAGAGAGTTGATTATTAAGTAATAGTTTATTTTGAGACTTAGTCCAGAAACCAGGTTAACAATATGTTAGATATTACTCTATCACTTGTCTTGTCTATATAGAATGTCAATCAGAATTCACTATTGTAAGCCAATTAATGATATGATCACTATGCAACAAGCATGTATTAGAGGCTATAATAAATTAGCCTTTATTATTGACTGGTTACCACCACAACAATCAGCACACACTATACACATACATATATACATACAGTATATAATAAAAGACAATACATACACATACTATACATAACTAGAGCTAAGAAGTGCTTTATACTTCAAGATCACTGATTATTTTCCATGAAGTACAAAGCAGTCTGCAATTTTTTAATTAGTTTCTAACTGTTTATGAACCAGTAAATGGTGTAGAAGATGTTTGGAAAGTCATAAAAAGAGTGAAAGTTAAAAATTTTGTAATAGAAAAGACCATTTACTATACACTGAATAACATGATTATACATCAATACATACTTTCAATTTAGAATTTTGTGCAGAATAAAAGAATTACAAAATAAACTAATATACTAGTAACCTGATACAAGCTATTACTATCATATGAGCAAAAAGTACTAGTTTTTGGTTGCTACTATCCCTAAGATTGGGTCCCAATATATACAGTATATTTTAACCATATGATCCTTAGTATTTTTATATCTGTGACATATATTTAGTTTGTCCTTATTCTTTAGCTATATAATGTTTCTAGTATAATTCATGTACAGCAATGTGTACTCTTTTGCTAGTTCCTCATCTCTACAGGTTCACATTTTGTATCACCTCAAATTTTAACAATCCTACTTACAAAGATGAAAAACTTAGTATATAAATGTACTTATCAAGATTATTGAGATCTATACCTAATTGATTATGTAGCTCTTTAGTTCTGCTTCAATAAAGACTAATTAAGGTGGAACCACAATTTACATGATGATAGGAGCTGCTTCATGCACTTGACAAAAGATGAATACTTAATGACTATGAGCCAGTGGAATTGACATGATCAGGCACCAATATGGACTTTTTGAGTTCATGCTTTACTGTTATCTGAAGCAGCTGTTAATGTATCACTGTACATTTTTCTATAGAAGTCATTTTTCATGTCATTTTCTTCATCCTTGATAGAAAAGCATAAAAAGCAAACACATATACATCATTGTTAAATTGGAAAAGTCTATCAGAACACCATTACATTTGTCAGTAAGTAACAATGGTTATTGCCATAGCAGTTTAAAAAAATATTGTAAGGTGTGTATGTATGACACAGGAAATAGGATGAAAACAACAAACAAACAACTATATTTTCAGAACAACTTAACAACAAGACCACTATCAACTGACAGTTTACAAGTTAAATACACAATACTTATATGGATTCACCAAGCAATAGTTAGATAACTATTAAAAATAGTAATAATAATAATAATAATAATAATAATAATATATTACACAAAATACAAAGTATAAGTTGTGTTTCAATTTATCACACTCTCCCCCATCTAGCTAGAATGTGAAGGGGCTGAACCAAGTAACTGGTTTACGAACATGAGTGGAATGATGAGAGAGTGAGAACTAAAACATGTGATGACAGTTGAAGTGATGAGTTAGAATTCATTGTAGGAGGGGAAGGGATATAAATGATTGTTGTTGAATTCAGGACAGGCCAGTCATCAAAATCATCAACTTCAAACAAGTACTACTATCAGAGGAAAGATACTATAATTGGTTGAAATGACAACGCAAAATAATGTCAGTTGTGGTTTTAACCTTATATGAGACTGGGTCTGTATTTGAATGATTTCTGCATGAATCCACTGAGGTGGTCCATAATAATTACGTGTGAACACTTGATCTCCTATACTGAAGGCACATACATTTTTGTTGACAGAAGTTGGTTCTATTTATTTGATACCTTGTGAGAAAAGTCTGGGTGGATAAAATCTAATTGAGTTCATAAATGTCTACCTGTTAGAAGTTCTGCTGGGGTGTAACACGATAATGTTATAAAAATTTAAGAAGACCCTCGACAATTAAGGAGAGGTGTGAGTGTGCTTCATACTGCGTTGTTTCATAAAAATTGAAAGATATCACTGATAAAGGCAGTTATGTTATCAGAAACTAGTTGTTTGGTAAACCATGCATTGAGAAAATTTGCTTCAGTTTCTTGATGGTAAGTTTCCAAAGAGGTAGAATCTAATAATGAGCCATTTTGAATGAACATCTATCAAAAGGAAGAAATTTTGCTGAAAAACGGTCCAGCATGATTGACATGAACTCTAGTCCAAGGTTGTCAAGGAATTCCCAAAAGTGTAAGGGTGCTCTGGCAAGAAGTGCAAGTATTTCAAGCTTGCACTTTTGTTTTGATATCAGAATCAATACCAGACCACCATACATACAAACGAGCTAACGTTTTTCATTTTTCCCATTCCTGGATATGTTTCATGAGAGCTGTATTATGTCTAACGGGAGGTACATTCACATGAGAACCCCATAATAAACAACTGTCTAAAAGACTGAGTTCCATTTGATGCTGGTGATATGGAATGAAGTTTGCTGTTGGTTATGTAAAAGTTCAGTGTCAGCTGGCAATTGATGGGCCAGAACAGTTCCAATGCCATACAGTGAGGCATCACATGATAATAATAAGAGTTTTTTGACTGTCAAAATGTACAAGTAATGATGACGATTGAAGGATATCTTTGACCAGTTGGAAACCACTTTCTTGTGTCTTTATCCATGACCAATGGCCACCTTTTCATAGAAGGGCATATAATGGGGCCAGGATTTGCCAGATTTTGTAAATAACTTGTAACAATAGTTGACAAGACCTAAAAATGATCTTAATTCTGTGACATTCAAAGGTGCTGGTGCTTCTTGAATAGCTTTAACATTGGAGTGGGAAAGGTAGAGTTCTGAGTTATCAATAATGTAACCTAAATACTCAACTGATGTTGTAGCAAAGGTGCATATAGAACATTTTAATATAAGTCCTGCAGAGGACAGTCTGAAAAGTACACAGGTGAGATTGTGTAGGTGATCCTCTTCATTGGTACTGGAGACCAAGATATCATTGATATATACATAGACATTAGGTAAGTCACACACAAACATTCTTCATGGCCTGTTGAAAAGGACTTGGAGTCGTTGAAATGCTAAACAGTAGATGTTGATATGGAAACAACCCTTTATGAGTTTCAATGGTTGTATACTGCTTAGAGTGTTTTATGTAAAAGTATCTGCTGGTTGGCATGGCTCAAATGAAGTTTTCAAGAAGAACAAGCACCTTTTAATGCTGCAAAAATGTTTTCAATGCAAAGTAATGAATGGCTATCAGTAGTTAGAAACTGTTTGACAGTACTTTGTAATTTCTGCAAAGGTGTCTTTTTTTGCAATAGGAACAATTGGGGCTGGCCCAAACAACATGATGAACTGGGTAATGATACCCAATTCTTGTAGTCGAGAGATCTCTTTTTCTACTTTCTCTTTAAGGTTATATGCTACAGGTCTGGCTTTGAAGTATTTTGGGACAACCTAAGGATACACAAATAGTTATTCAAAATAGGTCAGTATACTTGTCAAGAAGTGTTGAGAGTGATAGAGTTTGTCAAGGGAATGAATACTGTTCCAGTCTAATTTAATTATTTCAAGTCAATTTCTACCAAAAGACTTGGTCCGTGTCTATGCATGACTAGGAGTGGGAGAATCTGAGACTGTGATTGGTAATCTACGTGTACATCACAAATGCCAAGGATCATGAGGTTTTCTCCAGTATAGGTACTGAGAGTAATATTGTAAGTTGCAATAAGATGTTGGGTGAGAAATAGAATCATAAGTTTACAATTGATAAAGACGCCCTATGTTTAGTTCCATTGGAAGATCTAACACCCATTTACTTAGACTGTGTCATACAATAGGTTTCAGGCAAGGTAAACAGGGTGTAGGCAACATCTGCCCCCATCAGACAGGTGAGAGAGATCTGAGGTTGGCTGAGGGGTCTGACTTGTGGCTATCAGTTTACTATGACACTTTTGTATGAGTCCAATTTCCCAAAGGCTCTGTATTCACCTTTAAGAAAACTGCAAGTACATGGTTGCCTCAACAATGATAACATGTAGAAGCTGTATAGTCTGTGTCCATGCATGACTAGAAGTGGGAGAATCTGAGACTGTGATTGGTAATCTACTGGTACATCACAAATGCCAAGGGTCATGAGGTTTTCTCCAGTATATAGGTACTGAGAGCAATATTGATAGGTTGCATTTAAGATGTGGGATGAGAAATAGAATCATAAGTTTGTTCACTTACAATTGACAAAGACGCCCTATGTCTAGTTCTATAGGAACCCATTTACTTGGAATGTCATACAATAGGTTTGACTTTCCCAGGCAAGGTAAACTGGGGTGTAGGCATCATCTGGCCCATCAGACAGGTGAGAGAGATCTGAGGTCCGCTGAGGGGTCTGACTTGTGGCTATCAGTTTACTATGACACTTTTGTATGAGTGATTTCCAAAGGCTCTGTATTCACCTTTAAGAAAACTGCAAGTACATGGTTGCCTCAACAATGATAACATGTAGAAGCTGTATAGTCTGTGTCCATGCATGACTAGAAGTGGGAGAATCTGAGACTGTGATTGGTAATCTACGTGTACATCACAAATGCCAAGGATCATGAGGTTTTCTCCAGTATATAGGTACTGAGAGTAATATTGATAGGTTGCATTTGAAATGTGGATGAGAAATAGAATCATAAGTTTGTTCACTTACAATTGACAAATGCCCTATGTCTAGTTCTATAGGAACCCATTTACTTGGAAGTCATACAATAGGTTTGACTTTCCCAGGCAAGGTAAACAGGGTGTAGGCATCATCCTACACCATCAGACAGGTGAGAGAGATCTGAGGTCATGCTGAGGGGTCTGACTTGTGGCTATCAGTTTACTATGACACTTTTTGTATGAGTCCAATTTCCCACATGCTCTGTAATCACTTTTAAGAAAACTGCAAGTGCTCAAACAAACATGGTTGCCTCCACAACGATTACATATAGGTCGACAATCTTGTAGAAGCTGCATAGTGGACGAGGAAGGTAATTGCTTTAGTAGGTCTGGGATGTGAAGATCACCAAGCCCCATAGATCAAGTTGAGGTAGTTAAAAGGCTTTCTTGTATGTGAGGTCTGGTTCTTGTAGTAGACTCATTGATGTCACAGATTAATCTATCGCAAAAACTTAAGTTTTTCATTCACAAACGTTTGCTAAATCCCAAGTATATATTCTTTGACTCTCTTCAATTCTGCTACATAAGTAGCTACAGATTCGCTTTCTTACATGCTCTAATGTTGAGTTTAAATCAGAGAAGGTGTAAGGTTATAATGATTGTTGAGGAATCTGGTTAAAATCCATTACAATTTATCACCTGGGCTAATTGCTTGTAGCAACTCTTATTAAATAGCTGAAATGTTGAAGGGCCATATACAGTAAGTGGTATTAACTTTCTGTTTAGCTTCGTTCAGCACATGACCTCCAAGATTCATGACCAAGGTTGAAACTCGAGATCTTTCCACGTACTAACATGTTGAACAGCAACTCCATGTAACCTCATAGCCAATGTAGTGACTGAGGAAATGGAATGAAAAACCTTGTACCCACATTTATATGGATTCACCAAGCAATAGTTAGATAACTAACCAAAATAGAAATAATAATATATAATAATAATAATAATAAATGATAATAGTACACACAAATACAAAGTATAAGTTTGTTTCAGTTTATCACACTGTACAGGTATCTAAATTTTTCTTAAGTTAATGCAAATTGCTAGGATATAATATCAAATATATTAAGTATTTACAGTCACATGTGATTAAAATACAGTCCTGTTTCTTTACAAAGTTTTATGGTTTAGCTTATTTTTAGTAAATAAACAAACCAGGAAAGACAGGAACATATTAACTGATTCTGAAACTTTTTATTTACCAAATAATGCCACATAACCTTAAATTTCTAATTGTGGCGTTAATTTTCTAACATAAAGCTAATGGTCTTACTAAACACTAGGAAATTAAAATTGAACATCATAAACTAGCTGTTCTTAGTATATTAGTAGACAGTACTATTGCTTAAAGTGATTCATTGTTTAGACACTGAATTAGAGCATATAAGCTGTGTAGAGACCATCCTACATATTTAATATGACTAAGGTAGCCTACCTGTGACATTAAGGAAAAAAGAAATCTTTAACACAATTTCTGTATCCAGGGAGCTATTTTAAAATAACTTTGGAATTATAATGAATCTTTGACAAAGGATATTATATTAAAGATAAAACAATTGTGCATTCATTTAATTTGCAACGTTCCTGTCTCTAGTCTTTCCTTTCTAAACTCCTGTTGGGATCCTGTTTGTGCTAATAGTGGTTGCCATGGGAAAAAGTAAGAGTATAATAATTTGCTATAAGTAAAATGACAGGACTGAGTAGTATTTAAGTGTAATCAGTCCTTCTTTTGGTTTCCTTCAGAGAGGGAGTGTCTATAATGTTCCTATGTACCTATCTAAGTCTTCCACTTAAATTTTTTCTACCAAGTGTATCTAGACCATACATTACTGTACATTATTTGTTGTATATGTAGAGCAATGAATGAGATCAGAGGTGCATTGAACTTTTACATTCCTGTGATACAACAAATGCTGATACTATGAGAATAGTCTATTAAGTTTGAGCTTTGTCAAATAACAATGAAGTAAAATAATAAGGAAGTATCATGTAATGGACCATAACATGCTGACAGGTTATACTTGCTATATGTAATCAATGTGTATATTAGCACAAGTATATAAGGTGTTTTCTCTCAAGGTTGGAGTCATTCTTAATCATGGTAGATATTTATTTTTTAAATATTGTGATATGCAACATTTTTATAATTACTAATTTAATTCATGACAATTTTTCTTTAAAGCCTAAACAAAACTGCAAAAATAGATTGATTTAACCAATCTATGGTTAGTTGGTTTGCATATAGTGCAGGATGAGATGTTTTATATCTAATATATAAACTAACTAATATGCAGTTGTGCAATTTATTGTCATAGTGTGCAATGAAGGTCTGTTTATTGTCTCATTAGTTAGACAAAAAAATTATGAGGCTTAACTGTTGAATTAGGGCTATGATGATAGAAGTTATGATAGGACAACACTAGAGATAAAAGAAGCTTTTTTAGAAGTCACATTTTATTAAGCTATTTGAACTATGCATCCATAGTAACTACTAATCAAAACAAATGTTTATGCAGCCATAAATCAGTTAAAACAACCAACTATTATGTGAATTGTATTACCCTATGATTAATGATGTCAACTGTTTTGTCTGAAGAAAGATAATTACATTTCTATGTTTTGTATAACTCTGGTAGAAAATATAGATGTTTGTAAATAATTGAGAAATAGATGACAATTTAACACAACTGTACTTGCAAAAATACCTTATTAGGTCTAGTTTGAGTAGCCTGAGAATGGTCTATATAAATATTATTAATTAAAACTACTACATGTTTTGATGTCATTACATCCTATACTGTGTTTGATAGGTGGTTTATAGACTGGTAAATAAGTTACATTATCATGATAATATATCAGTACCTCTTATATTCAGCATTATATAAATTGTTTTAGTGTTATTAAAGCTTTTTGTGATTCTCTTTCATTGTTGTTTGTTTTTTACTTGTTGTTTTTTTCCTTTAAGACTCTCTGTTTTATTAATCTCACATTTTGTTAAAGTATATATAATAATGATATTCAAACTATAAAATTACGTCAAGTAACAATAGAATATTGTTAGCTTTCTAGTAGATTATTACTACTAAGGTATTTTTCTTTTAAGCACTTTAATTTACAAGGCTATTTAGTGGCACCAACCATTAGTTAGTATGTTCTTATCATGAGATATAATCATTGAATCTGGATCAAACTATACTTGAACAAGCTTTAACAAAGTCAAAAATGAAGTACACTTCTTTTGAGGTTTCTTATTAATCGTTTGCTACATTATTCACAATAAAATTTATTATTAGTGCAAATTGATAATTGTTGCTGAAAAACAGAAAAAATTGGCCAACAAGTAATATTTATTTACATTGTCTTTGTTTAGGAGAATCATTATGTAATGCATTTAGTATTTTGTTTTTACTTTAGGAAATAGCAAGCTAATTAATTCTGCCAAAGAAGGAAACTTATCCAAATTAATAATTCTGCCAAAGAAGGAAACTTATCAAAAGTAAATGATGCCATCTTAAAAGGTGCAAATGTAAATGCTACAGATGATGTAAGTTATTTTCATTATTTAATTTTACACTTAATAAATAAAACAGTCAGTCTAAATGAATTTTCTTGAAATATAACAAATGTTAGTTTTTGTTTACATTTTTGTTTTCTTGCAACCTAACCAATCAAGCTGAGTTAGTTACTGGTCTATTGCTAAATTAGTTTGTAGATTTGAATTTATATTGATATATTATCATTGTTATAATTAAATAATTCATTGCTGTAATGTCATAGTTAATTATGGCAGTATAGAGCCATCCACAAATTAAACAAATAAAAATTAATTGCTATACAGTAGTATATATACAGCACATGTTGTTTACAATCTATCAATGAGGATTATGATAATTCTATAGACTTTAAATATCATAGTTTACTATAATACACATGTATTCAGTTATGTTGATCATTACTTACATACACCATTATATAAAAGTAGTACTATATACAATGTACTAAGATTTTTTTTGAAAAGTAGTTACACACCTAGCTAGCTATGTACACTTGATCATTGGAGATATATTTAACTAGTATTAGTATTATACCTAATTTTTTATAAATACTTATTCACTTGTACTTTATTATCAAAGTATATGTAAATATAACATTGGAGTACCATTTGTAGTATCTTAATTCATTTGTCTAATTAGGATAGTTTGATGTAATTATCTTGTTGATAGTTTGATTGAAAAAAGCACAGATGGATGATTGAACACACACGTGCAAGGAATAAAACATTGTTTCATTTAAATTTTCTTAAAAAGTTACAAACAAAAATAAATTAAACAATTCAGAAAGAAGTCTTAAAATATAAGGATGGAACAAAAATCATCTTAAATAATAAGTAGGATGACAGTCTGAACATGCTATTTGCAGGCACAAAATAGATGATACTGCTTTTGAGTTATAGGAGGTATTACAGTCTGGCTGTATTTTAATAATTGAATAAAAAAGTATTGAGTTCAATGTTAGGATGTTTTTTTAATATATGTTTACAATCTATCATGAGGATTATGACAATAATACTATAGTATAGAGCAAATATAACCTTTGTCTCAAGTAGAATGCTCTCTAATGGGCAGTGTGCATGAAACTATTTCAGTTGAATTAAAAGATAGAGCAATACTGACTATTTAAAAACAGTCAATGTTGAGGACCAAGTTTTGAAAGCCTTTACTAAATAAATTTTGAGTACAAACATTTACAGTGCATTAATTAAAGATATTGAGACTTCTATTTTTAATATCATTTTGAGAGATATATTTTACTATTATAGTTGTATTACATGAATTTTTTGAGAATAATTTTATTCACTTGTACTTTATTGATCAAAGTATACATGTACTTGTATAACACTGGAACCATTTGTAAGTATCTTAATTCATTTGTCTAATTAGGATAGACTGTTAGTAATGTGTTATCTTTTGATAATTTAATCAATATTGTACTAGTTTTTACAATAGAAAATGTAAGCATGGACGGCTCTTCATCATGCAGCTAATCAAGTCTTACACACAAACATTGTTGAAGCATTAGTTAATAATGGTGCTGATAATCAATGTTGTTACTACTAAGGTTAATTTGAATAAACAAATATTAAACATTTTTGTTGTTCACTTTGTAGTCAAATAATTTTAACAAAACTAAAAAAATTTTAGTGTAAAGTAATAAAACTAGTATAGTATGTATAGTTATATATGGATTTGTAATGGGATTTGTGTATACAAATAATATGACAACATTGTTTCAGTGCTTTGTGACATTGTAATCATACAATTTTTTTTTTTGTTTAATTTTGTTTTTACTATCTTTTTGCACAAGTAAATAGAAGCTATACTAAACAACAAATATCTTATAAACATCCACAGGTGTTTAAATAGCTATTAATATTCACCATGTGGTAATATTACATATTAAGATATAATTTGGTAGTAATAGTTGTTAAAGAATATTTGAGTATAATAATTATCATAAAATAATGTCAATTGATGGAGCTCACTTTACTATTAAAAATACTACTACCAAAGTTTTAAGTTATGGAATATTTGTTATAGCCTTTGTTTCCCAAATAGTCTTGTATCAATTGCTTTTTTATAATTATTATGGAATTGTAATCAATATTTATACTAGTACAGAATGAAAGCAAGAAAAGTAGAAGCATATAGCTATTTACTAGTTCTGGTTTATATTGATAATAAACATTCTTAAGTTTTATATCTTACTAGTCTTGAAATTTAATGATATACAAATAAATAATGTAAATTGTTTGTCCGTATTTGATTTTGTCTGTATGAAATCATATGATAATATAATATATTGTAAGTATGGATATATCCTTCATATATAATAGGAATTTATATAATGAAGTACAATTTTTATTGTATATAATTGTTTAATATTTGTGTTTATTGTATTGATTTTGTCTCTACTTTTATGATGGTGGATTGTATGTTATCTGAATATATCCTTCATAATATAATAGGAAGTAAGTATGATATAATGTAGTACAATTTGTAATTGTAAACAATTCAATATTTATTAACTTTGTTTACTGTATTGTTTTGTCTCTACTTTTATGGTGGTGGGATTGTATGTTATCTGAATATGTCCTTTATAATATAATAGTGGGGAAGTAGTATGATATAATGTAGTACAATTTGTAATTGTATACAATTCAATATTTTATAACTTTGTTTACTGTATTGTTTTTGTTCCTACTTTTATGATGGTGGGGTATTGAATGTTATCTGAATGTATCCTTTATAATATAATAGAGGGTAAGTATGATATAATGTAGTACAATTTGTAATTGTATACAATTCAACATTTATTATTTGTTTACTGTATTGTTTTGTCTCTACTTTTATGATGTGGGTATTGTATGTTATCTGAATATATCCTTTATAATATAATAGTGGTAAGTATGATATAATGTAGTACAATTTTAATTGTAAATAATTCAATATTTATTACTTTGTTTACTGTATGTTTTTGTCTCTTTTTTTATGATGGTGTGATTGTATGTTATCTGAATATGTCCTTTATAATATAATAGGTGGTAAGTATGATATAATGTAGTACAATTTGTAATTGTATACAATTCAATATTTATTACTTTGTTAACTGTATTGTTTTTTGTACTTTTATGGTGGTGTGATTGAATGTTATCTGAATATGTCCTTTATAATATAATAGGAAGTAAGTATGATATAATGTAGTACAATTTGTAATTGTATACAATTCAATATTTATTACTTTGTTTACTGTATTTTGTGTTTTGTATCTCTTTTATTTTTATGGTGGTGTGAGTGAATGTTATCTGAATGTATCTTTCATAATATAATAGGTGGTAAGTATGATATAATGTAGTACAATTTGTAATTGTATACAATTCAATATTTATTACTTTGTTTACTGTATTGTTTTTGTCTCTATTTTTATGATGGTGGGAATTGAATGTTATCTGAATATGTCCTTTATAATATAATAGGTGGTAAGTATGATATAATGTAGTACAATTTGTAATTGTATATATATATATATATGTTGATGTTTCATTTTATTTTGTTATTGTATGTGTGTTTTTTAAACTGTGTATAAATTAAACTACATACATTAATTGATGAGGGACATGGCAACCAATGAATTACATACCACTAACAGTGATAGTGTGTACAATTAATGATATTTCAATGGTTTGAAGTTTGTTACTATCTTTTTTCTGCTTATCTTGCTTATGTGATTACAAAATTATATGATTGTATTCTTATGATATGTATATTACTTCAGTTTTTGTGACATATAGTTCTATGTTCCAAAAGAAATTGTTATATATTTTGATTTTTGTTGTATTTATTTTATAATGTTTGTTTTTACCTTCTAACTTTGTTTTTATTTTCTTTTATTTTATTAAATGATTATTTTTATTATAACTACATAGCCAGTAAGTATTCTAATTTAATCAATTATTAATCTAAGACTGGTAGTTAACTATTAGAGAAGATATAACAAAGTCATTGCTATTGTGATGTTTTATCTCTAAAGTCAAGTTGTTGATTATCTTCTTGTTATTAGATGTGTACATTATATTTGAACATTGTGTATCTTTACTTTATTTACATCAGTTACACATATTTTTGTTAGTACTTTATTTTAGCTATATGATGATGATTACAATATAATACATGTACAGCAGTATGTGTATGTAATATAGATAATATACAACTGTTATGATACCTATCTATACTGATTGTTATATATTATCATGTTTATTATGATAATTATTAGGAAGGATCTAGTAGTCATGTCATGACACAAAGACATTGTTTTGATGTTAATGAGAAAGGGATCACAAAGACATTGTTTTTTGATGTTAATATACAACTGTTAGGAGCCAATCTAAATCTTGTTGACATCATGTTAATGTAATCTATTTGTTTGTCCTGTATGTAAACAATGAGTATTACTACTGATTTCAATTAAATGTTATCAAGATGTAAATATTATATTACTACTCATTTCTAAATGTTATAGTATTGAGTATTGAAGGCAGAAGTAATTTTTAAAACATTAAATATAGTGAATGTCATAATCTAAATGTAGTCCATTTCATAGTGTCATAAGGTTTTGTTACATCATGTACTGAACTAATATTATAATATTATGAAGTAGTTCTCAATTAAGAATACTTTGATCATAAGATTGATTAGTAGACAAGAAAAGATGCAAAATAATTTGTGCATGAATATGACCTTGTTCACCTGTTGTTTAAGAATATCAGGACAACCCACCAATATCCACCTGAATGTCTGGCTGTATTGAAAGTAACATACATATTATTAGGCTAAATGCATAACATTGTATAACAGTAAGCCTTAGCTTCATATAATGCTACCATTATCATTATCTCTATTTAAAAATACACACATATCTAGGAATAAGCCTATGTTATGAAGGATCAGTTCCTTAACAAAGAAATGAATGAACAATGAAAGTCTTGTTTAGGACTATCCTTGTAAAGATATATATCTTCCTCCTAGTAGCCACCAACTAAATGAGTTTACATTATTAATGTTGTGTTTGTACTTTAAACTTCAAAGCTACATATAATTATAGCAATATTGATGTCCATTGATCAGATTGTTTGTTTGTTTTTTTCTGTTATAATAGGATGGGTGGACGGCTCTTCATTTTGCATCAAATAAAGGCCACACAGCCATTGTTGAAGCATTAGTTTAATGGTGCTGATATCAACACTGTCACTACTAAGGTAATTTAAATAATAATAAAAATCAGTTTATTTTTGTTAATGTGAAAGCTCTGTTTGGGAGATCACTGTTTAATAATCATTGAGTATTATAATGATAAAGATGTTTTACCTGACATTGACAAGTTTTTATGTATTATAATTGTACAAAATTCTCAATTATGTAGTAGTCCAAAGAAGTTAATGTTTAGTATTAACATGTACACTATCATAGTAAAAATAATATAAATGTATCTTTAAGATAAATGTCAATTGATATTTGAGAAAAGATTTACTAATGAATTTACTGTTTTTAATCATTTTAAAAAAACAATTTTGTTATATGTCATATTTTCCATTAATGTAAAGTGACAGTATGTAATTTATATTGTTCAGAACTGTTATGTTATGAACAATCCAAAATGTAAATAGTACATATTAAATTAAATAATTGTTTCTTTGAATAATAATTTACAAATGTTGTTAAAGTTACAATGTGAAATATAATTTTATGGGAATATTATTGTTATTATTAATCTTTTTAATAATATTATAGTTGGTAACTGTATAATATAAAGATAGTTTTAATTGTAACTAGTATACAATTGTACAATATTTGTATTTTTATAATTTATTACTTTGTTATTGTATTGTTTTTCTACTTTTGTGTAGTAATCCAATGTAATTTGATATTAGTATTAACATATAATACACTATCATAGTAAAAATAATAAATGTATAATATGATAAATGATCAATTGATATTACAATTAATGATTTACTAATGAATTTGAACTGTTGTTATTATCCTGCTTCTCAGCCTATATGTCATATATCCATTGCTATGTAAATATGTATAGTATTAATAA
Organism: Gigantopelta aegis; assembly: GCF_016097555.1. Classification (NCBI taxonomy): domain Eukaryota; kingdom Metazoa; phylum Mollusca; class Gastropoda; order Neomphalida; family Peltospiridae; genus Gigantopelta; species Gigantopelta aegis. Next base: position 199,437 of record NW_024532797.1, read on the forward strand.
TATAAAGTCAGGAATTTTGTACTTTGCTTTTTTTGAACAATCCAAACTTTATATGTACAAAACAAAAGTATGTAATTGAATATTGAATATAATGTTACAAATAGTTGTTAGTATGTTGTATGTGTATGCAATTTTAATTGTATAATGCAATTACATTTGTTTACTGTATTGTTTTTTCCTTCTATTTTATGATGGTGGTGATTGTATTTTATCTGAATGATCTTTATAATATAATAGCTGGTAAGTATGATATAATGTAGTAAATTTGTAATTGTAATGTAATTCAATATTTATTTACTTTGTTTACTGTATTGTTAACAAAGTCATTACTATTTATTATGGTATTTATTGTATGTTATCTGAATGTGTCCTGTATGATATCTTATAATATTGGGATGTATGATATTATGTTTGAACAATTTGTCTTTACTTTATTGATATGTAATTCACATATTTTGTTAGTTACTTTAATTTTACTATATTGTTTTTGTTAATACTGTAGAGCAGTATGTGTGTAATATAGATATATATAAACTTAAATATGATACCTATTTATACTAGGAAGTTATATATTATGATATAATTTATTATGATAATTATTGTAAAGATCTAGTCCTGTCATGATAGCAGCAATGAGGGGACACAAAGACATTGTTTTGATGTTAATAGAGAGAGGAGCCAATCTAAATATTCCTTTGACAAAGTAAGTATGTATTTGTTTGTTACTGTAAATGTAGATAATATCTTAACTGTTATGATACCTATCTATAGTAATTTTAAACATTAAGTATACGAATGTAAAATGTAGTCCATTTGTAGTGTCATGTATGATAATTATTCAATATTTATTTAATTAAGTTTACTTTGATCATAAGATTGTTTAGTAGACAAGAAAAGATGCAAAATAATGTGTACATGAATATGACCTTGTTCACCTATTGTTTAAGAATATCAGGACAACCCCCAATATCTACCTGAATGTGTAATTGTATTCAAAGTAACATACTTTGTTTATTAGGCTAAATGTTTTGTATTGTGGAGTAAGGTGGGTAACTTCTATTATCTGCATGTTTCATTTAGTATCTCTATTATAATATTGGAAAAGTAACATGTATGGATGTCAGTTAACAACATGAATACAATCATATGTAGGACTAAGTCTTTATATAGGAGTATACCAAAACAAAGAATATCATCATGAACATATTAGAATTGAACAAAGTGATGTTGTGTATTTGATCTGAATTGTTATAACATTTGTGTCAGATAATATTTTCATTTGGCATCTAATCTATTATTACTGAATGTTAATTGTATACACATATCTAATATAAAGCCTATATAATGAAACATCATTTCCTTAAACTTTAATTTTTTGTTTGATACTTTTTTCATGGTGTTGTTTTGTTTAGGACAATATCCTTGTAAAGAGTGCTTATATCTTCCTGAATGTAGCCACCAACTAAATGAGTTTACATTGTTATAATAATGTAGTACTTTAATTTGTACATTGTATAGCAATTCAATATTTATTTACTTTGTTTACTGTATTGTTTTTAATAGTGTGGTGGACTACTTTTTTTGCATGGTAAAGGTATTGTATGTTATCTTAATGTGTCCTTAATAATAACAATAGTGGTAAGTATGATATAATGTAGTACAATTTGTAATTGTAACAATTCAATATTTATTTACTTTGTTTACTGTATTGTTTTTGTTTGTACTTTTATGATGGTGGTGTGTATGTTATCTGAATATGTCCTTTCATAATAATATAATAGAGGGTAAGTATGATATAATGTAGTACAATTTGTAATTGTAAACAATTCAATATTTTTATTACTTTGTTTACTGTATTGTTTTTGTCTGTACTTTTATGATGGTGTGATTGAATGTTATCTGAATATGTCCTTTATAATATAATAGAGAAGTAAGTATGATATAATGTAGTACAATTTGTAATTGTATAACAATTCAATATTTATTTACTTTGTTTACTGTATTGTTTTTGTCTGTACTTTTATGATGGTGTATTGTATGTTATCTGAATGTCCTTTATAATATAATAGGAAGTAAGTATGATATAATGTAGTACAATTTGTAATTGTATACAATTCAATATTTATTACTTTGTTTACTGTATTGTTTTTGTCTGTACTTTTATGATGGCGTGATTGTATGTTATCTGAATATGTCCTTTATAATATAATAGGTGGTAAGTATGATATAATGTAGTACAATTTGTAATGTATATATATATTTTTATGTTGATGTTTCATTTTATGTTTGTTACTTGTATGTGGTTTTTTTAAACTGTGTATAAATTAAACTACATACATTAATTGATGAGGGATGATGGCAACCAATGAATTACATACCACTAACAGTGATAGTGTGTACAATTAATGATATTTCAATGGTTTGAAGTTTGTTACTATCTTGCTTCTCTGAATATATAGTCTTTGATATCCATTGCTATGCTAATTGTTCATATCTCTATCAAGTCTGTATTTTTGTAGTCAGTTTTTTGACTGTAAAGTTATTTTATCTTCCAAAACAAAATTATAGGATGATTATTGAATTATAATCTTGTTAATACTTTGTTTACTGTTGTATAATTTGTATGTGTATGCAGTTTAATTGTTATTATTTTGATTACTTTGTTTACTGTATTGTTTTTTCTTCTATTTTATATGCTGTGATTTATTTTTACCATGATCTTGATAACTTAATAGCCGGTAAGTATTATAATAATTTATTTAGTACAATTTTTAATAGTTAAGACTGGTATTAACTATTAGAGAAGATATAACAAAGTCATTGCTATTGTACTTGTTATTATGTGTCTATTGTAAGTTGTTGAATTGTCTTCTTGTTATTAGATGTGTACATTATATTTGTAATTGTGTATCAATACAATATTATTTACTCTGTTGTGTTGAGCATTATCATGTTATTATTATAGATATTATTATGATGATTATATGTCATGATAGCAACAATGTGGGGACACAAAGACATTGTTTTGATGTTAATATGATATAATGTAATCTAATTTGTTATTGACAAATTCAATAGTATGTACTGTTTGTTACTATATTATCATTTTTTATGATAATTATTAGGAAGGATCTAGTATGTCATGATAGCAGCATGATAATGAGGGACACAAAGACATTGTTTTGATGTTAATAGAGGGAAGGAGCCAATCTAAATCTTGTAATTGTATAGTAAGTATCTTCATTGTTTGTTTACTGTAAATATTGTATTACTACTCATTTCTTAAATGTTATCAAGATTACTTGACATAGTATTGAAGGCAGAAGTAATTTTTAAAATAATTAAATGAATAGCGAATGTCAGAATTAAATGTAGTTCCATATCATAGTGTCATAAGGTTTGTTACATCATGTACTGAACTAATATTATAATATTATGAAGTAGTTCTCAATTAAGAATGCTTTGATCATAAGATGATATTAGTAGACAAGAAAAGTATGCAAAATAATGTGTACATGAATATGACCTTGTTCATCTGTTGTTTAAGAATATCAGGACAAATGTATATCCATCTGAATGTCTGGCTATATTGAATATAGTACATACATACATTATTAGGCTAAATGTAATTGCCATTGTGGAGTAATACTTAGCTTCTATTATGTCATGTTTAATTTAGTATCTGGCATATAATACTGGAATATGTTATAATGCAATGTCAGTTAACAACATGAATACTACCATGTAGGACTAAGTCTAAATATAGGAGTATACAAAAAACAATTTTTTTTTGAATATCATCATGAACAATGAAAGTCTTGTTTAGGACAATATCCTTGTAAAGAGTGCTTATATCTGCCTCCTAGTAGCTACCACTAAATGAGTTTACATATTTAATGTTGTGTTTGTACTTTAAACTTCAAAGCTACATATAATTATAGCAATATTGATGTCCATTGATCAGATTGTTTGTTTGTTTTTTCTGTTATAATAGGATGGGTGGACGGCTCTTCATTTTGCATCAAATGAAGGCCACACAGCCATTGTTGAAGCATTAGTTGATAATGGTGCTGATATCAACACTGTCACTACTAAGGTAATTTAAATAATAATAAAAATGAGTGTTTTTTGTTAATGTGAAAGCTATGACTGGGAGATCACTGTTTAATAATCATTAGTATTATAATGATAAAAGATGTTTTACCTGACATTGACAAGTTTTTATGTATTATAATTGTACAAAATTCTCAATTAGGTAGTAGTCCAAAGAAGTTGATATTAGTATTAACATGTACACTATCATAGTAAAAATAATATAAATGTATCTTTAAGATAAATGTCAATTGATATTTGAGAAAAGATTTACTAATGAATATTTACTGTTATTTTAATCATTTTAAAAAACAATTTTGTTATATGTCATAGTTCCATTAATGTAAAGTGACAGTATGTAATTTTATAAAGTCAGGAACTGTACATGTTATGAACAATCCAAATGTAGGTAGTACATATTAAATTAACTAATTGTCTCATTGAATAGTATGTTACAAAAGTTGTTAAAGTTACAATTGTAGCTTAATATAATGCAATTCAATATTTATTACTTTGTTTACTGTATTGTTTTTGTCTGTACTTTTATGATGGTGGGGATTGTATGTTATCTGAATGTGTCCTTTATAATATAATAGCTGGTAAGTATGATATAATGTAGTACAATTTGTAATTGTATGTAATTCAATATTTATTTACTTTGTTTACTGTATTGTTTTTGTCTGTACTTTTATGATGGTGGGGATTGTATGTTATCTGAATGTGTCCTTTATAATATAATAGGAAGTAAGTATGATATAATGTAGTACAATTTGTAATTGTATGCAATTCAATATTTATTACTTTGTTTACTGTATTGTTTTTGTCTGTACTTTTATGATGGTGGTGATTGTATGTTATCTGAATGTGTCCTTTATAATATAATAGAAGTAAGTATGATATAATGTAGTACAATTTGTAATTGTATGTAATTCAATATTTATTTATTTTGTTTACTGTATTGTTTTTGTCTGTACTTTTATGATGGTGGGATTGTATGTTATCTGAATATGTGTCCTTTATAATATAATAGGAAGTAAGTATGATATAATGTAGTACAATTTGTAATTGTATACAATTCAATATTTTTATTACTTTGTTTTACTGTATTTTTTTGTCTGTACTTTTATGATGGTGGATTGTATGTTATCTGAATATGTCCTTTATAATATAATAGGAAGTAAGTATGATATAATGTAGTACAATTTGTAATTTATCAATTCAATATTTATTACTTTGTTTACTGTATTGTTTTTGTTTTGTACTTTTATGATGGTGGGATTGTATGTTATCTGAATGTGTCCTTTATAATATAATAGAGGGTAAGTATGATATAATGTAGTACAATTTGTAATTGTAAGTAATTCAAGTTTACTTTGTTTACTGTATTGTTTTTGTCTGTACTTTTATGATGGTGGGATTGTATGTTATCTGAATGTGTCCTTTATAATATAATAGTGGGTAAGTATGATATAATGTAGTTAATTTGTAATTGTATGCAATTCAATATTTATTACTTTGTTTACTGTATTGTTTTTGTTTGTACTTTTATGATGGTGGGATTGTATGTTATCTGAATATGTCCTTTATAATATAATAGGAAGTAAGTATGATATAATGTAGTACAATTTGTAATTGTATACAATTCAATATTTTTTACTTTGTGTATGTAATTTTTAGACTCTATACTTTTATGATGGTGTGATGATATGTTATCTGAATGATTCTTATATAATATAATGTTTAGTAGTATGATATAATGTAGTAGGATCTTGTCCTAATTGTATGATAATTCAATATTTATTACTTTGTTTTGTATTGTTTTTGTCTGTACAATTTTATGATTGTGTGATTGTAAGTTATCTTATTATGTCCTTTATAATATAAATATTGTAGTATGATATAATGTCTTACAATTTGTAATTGTATGCAATTCAATATTTATTACTCTGTTTACTGTATTTTTTTGTCATTACTTTTATGATGGTGTGATTGTATGTTATCTGAATATGTCATAATAATATAATTACAGTAAGTATGATATAATGTAGTACAATTTGTAATTGTTCTCAATTTAATATACTTTACTTTGTTGTATTGTTTTGTCTTTAGTTTATATGGTGGGGTATTGTATTTATCTGATGCAATAAATAATATGTTACATGAATATGTCCTTGTTAATTAATGTTTAATAATATCAGGACAACCCACCAATATCCACTAATGTCTGGATTGTATTGCTTTATTCATAATATTTAAGTATGCTATAATGCAGTAACATGTTTATATTACTTTAATTCTTTATTGTATGTCTATTGTATTCTTGTTAATTCCCTATGTGTTTTCATATTAACTGTAAATTCAATAAAATGTACAAAAGTAGTATTATTATCCATTTGTTACATGAATGTCATCATGTATATATAGAAGGTAAGTATGATATAATGTAGTACAATTTGTAAAGAATATCATCATTTACTTTGTTTACTGTATTGTTTTTGTTAGGACTTTTATCCTGGTAATGTATGTGCTTATATTCTTCATCCTAGTAGCTGATATGTGTAGTACAATTTGTAATGAATGTAATTTAAATGATTACTTTTACTTATATCTATAATGTTGTGTTTGTACATTTATAATAGTTGTGTAAGTATTATATAAAGCTACATATAATTATATTAATATTGATGTCCATTGATCAGATTGTTTGTTTGTTTTTTATGTTATAATAGGATTGTATGGACGGCTCTTCATTTTTATAATATAAAGGCCACACAGCCATTGTTGAAGTATGTAGTTGATAATGGTGCTGATATCAACATTGTCACTACTAAGGTAATTTAAATAATAATAAAAATCATGTTTTTTGTTAATGTGAAAGCTATGACTGGGAGATCACTGTTTAATAATCATTAGTATTATAATGATAAAAGATGTGTTTTACCTGACATTGACAAGTTTTTAATATATTATAATTGTACAAAATTCTCAATTAGGTAGTAGTCCAAAGAAGTTGATATTAGTTATTAACATGTACATTATCATAGTAAAAATAATATAAATGTATAATTAAGATAAATGTAATTGATATTTTGAGAAAACTTTTACTAATGAATATTTACTGTTACTTTTAATCATTTTTAAAAAACAATTTTGTTATATGTCATATATTCCATTAATGTAAAGTGATAGTTGTAATTTTATAAAGTCAGGAACTGTACATGTTATGAACAATGTTTTTTGTAGGTAGTTTTATTATGGTGGGATTGTATGTCATTGAATAGAATGTCCTTTATAATATTGTTAAAGTAAGTAATATGTAGTAGTATATTTGTAATTGTATTCATTCAATATTTATTACTTTGTTTACTGTATTGTTTTTGTCTGTACTTTTATGATGGTGGGGATTGTATGTTATCTGAATGTGTCCTTTATAATATAATAGCTGGTAAGTATGATATAATGTAGTACAATTTGTAATTGTATGCAATTCAATATTTATTACTTTGTTTACTGTATTGTTTTTGTTTGTACTTTTATGATGGTGGTGATTGTATGTTATCTGAATGTGTCCTTTATAATATAATAGAGGGTAAGTATGATATAATGTAGTACAATTTGTAATTGTATGCAATTCAATATTTATTACTTTGTTTACTGTATTGTTTTTGTCTGTACTTTTATGATGGTGTGATTGTATGTTATCTGAATGTGTCCTTTATAATATAATAGTGGTAAGTATGATATATGTAGTAGTAAAATTTGTAATTGTATGCAATTCAATATTTATTACTTTGTTACTGTATTGTTTTTGTCTGTACTTTTATGATGGTGTGATTGTATGTTATCTGAATATGTCCTTTATAATATAATAGAAGTAAGTATGATATAATGTAGTACAATTTGTAATTGTATGCAATTCAATATTTATTGTTTTTTTGTTTACTGTATTGTTTTTGTCTGTACTTTATATGGTGGTGTGATTGTATGTTATCTGAATGTGTCCTTTATAATATAATAGGTGGTAAGTATGATATAATGTAGTACAATTTGTAATATGTATGCAATTCAATATTTATTACTTTGTTTGCTACATTGTTTTTGTCTTTACTTTTTATGGTGGTGTGGATTGTATGTTATCTGAATATGTCCTTTATAATATAATAGTGGGTAAGTATGATATAATGTAGTACAATTTGTAATTGTATGCAATTTAATATTTATTACTTTGTTTGCTGTATTGTTTTTGTCTTTATTTTTATGATGGTGTGATTGTATGTTATCTGAATGTGTCCTTTATAATATAATAGCTAGTAAGTATGATATAATGTAGTACAATTTGTAATTGTATGCAATATATCTATTACTTTGTTATTGCATTGTTTTTACTGTCATTGTTTTTGTCTGAATATGTCCTTTTATTATGGTGGTAATTGATAATGTTATCTGAAATATGTCCTTCATGTGTATTAGTATGTAAGTATATAATGTAGTACAATTTGTAATTGTATGCAATTCAATATTATTACTTTGTTTACTGTATTGTTTTTGTCTGTACTTTTATGATGGTGTGATTGTATGTTATCTGAATGTGTCCTTTATAATATAATAGGGGGTAAGTATGATATAATGTAGTACAATTTGTAATTGTATGCAATTCATATTTATTACTTTGTTTACTGCATTGTTTTTGTCTGTACTTTTATGATGGTGGGTGATTGAATGTTATCTGAATATATCCTTTATAATATAATAGGTGGTAAGTATGATATAATGTAGTACAATTTGTAATGTATATATATATATATGTAAATTGCTTTGTTTTTTTATTTTGTTGTTGTATATGTGTGTTTTTAAACTGTGTATAAATTAAACTACATACAGTAATTGATGAGATATGCAGCATCCAATGAATTACATACCACTAACAGTGATATATATGTATGATTAATGATATTTCAATTGTTTGAAGTTTGTTACTATCTTGTTTCTTGCCTATATAGTCTTTGATATCCATTGCTATGCTAATTGTGTCATGTGTCTATCAAGTCTGTATTTTTGTAGTCAGTTTTTTTGACTGTAAAGTTTTTATCTTCCAAAACAAAATTATAGGATGATTATTGAATTATAATCTTGTTATTACTTTGTTTACTGTTGTATAATTTGTATGTATATGCAGTTTAATTGTTATTATTTTAATTACTTTGTTTACTGTATTGTTTTTCCTTCTATTTTATAATGCTGTGATATTTTTTTACCATGATCTTGATAACTTAATAGCTGGTAAGTATTATCTAATTTAGTAATCTTTTTTAATGAAAGACTGGTAGTTAACTATTAGAGAAGATATAACAAAGTCATTGCTATTGTGATGTTTTATCTCTAAAGTCAAGTTGTTGATTATCTTCTTGTTATTAGATGTGTACATTATATTTGAACATCTTTGTTTATTTATCATATTTTGTTAGTACTTTATTTACATCAGTTACACATATTTGTTAGTACTTTATTTTAGCTATATGATGATTCCAATATAATACATGTACAGCAGTATGTGTATGTAATATAGATAATATACATGTGTTGTTACTGTTATGATACCTATCTATACTGATTGATTATATATTATCATGTTTATTATGATAATTCTTAGGAAGGATCTAGTCCTGTCATGTTAGCAGCAATGAGGGGACACAAAGACATCGTTTTGATGTTAATAGAGAGAGGAGCCAATCTAAATCTTGTTGACAAAGTAAGTATGTATTTGTTTGTTATTGTAAATATTGTATTACTACTCATTTCTTAAATGTTATCAAGATTACTTGACATAGTATTGAAGGCAGAAGTAATTTAAAACATTAAATATAGTGAATGTCATAATCTAAATGTAGTCCATTTCATAGTGTCATAAGGTTTTGTTACATCATGTACTGAACTAATATTATAATATTATGAAGTAGTTCTCAATTAAGAAGTTTTTGATCATAAGATTGATTAGTAGACAAGAAAAGATGCAAAATAATGTGTACATGAATATGACCTTGTTCACCTGTTGTTTAAGAATATCAGGACAACCCACTGATATCCACCTGAATGTCTGGCTGTATTGAAAGTAACATACATATTATTAGGCTAAATGCAGGCCATTGTGGAGTAAGCCTTAGCTTCTATAATGCCATGTTTCATTTAGTATCTCTATTATAATACTGGAAATTAAACATGTATGGATGTCAGTTAACAACATGAATACAATCATGTAGGACTAAGTCTAAATATAGGAGTATGCCAAAACAAAGAATATTCAAATTGTTTGTTTGTTTTTCTGTTTTAGGATGGTGACGGCTCTTCATTTGGCATCAAATGAAGGCCACACAGCCAACAAGTGGTGTATTATTTTTATACTACATCCCAATCAGGTAGTAGTCCCAAGAACTTGTTGTTCTTTGACAGAAAATTTTAAATCACAGCCTATATCATTTGGTGAAAAGTTTATGCTATTTACAAAATAATTGAGTTTGATTTTATGGCTCATTGTTTTGGCATGTCCTCGCAAGTTTGAATGATACGTTTTTCATACTGTTATAATAAAGGTTCGGTTATCTTTAATTTTCCATGCTAAAAATTTCATATTGAAAAACCTGTATAAACAAAGTCCAATGTCATATTATTACAAAGTTATTATTATGACATTTGTGCTAACTAATTTATATTATCATGTAAAATTCAAAGTATGTGATTGAAGTAAAATAAACTATATTTATTCTTACATACTAAACTAAACAACAACCAAATTTACTATGTATTCATGTATATATTAGCAATGGTTTGATATTGAGTTGGTAATGTTGGCAAGGTACATGTGCTAACTAAGATTTTGTGGACAACATGTTTTTCGTATGAGTATATTTGTTTTCATTGTTTTTATTGTATTGTTTCTGAGACGTACCCAAAAAATTGATCTGCATGCATCGACTACCAACATGCATTATAAGGCAATGGCAGTTTTTAATATGCCACAATATTGAGTGTGACTATATGTACTTGTAGATTATACTACAATGTAGCTTTTTTGGCAACCACACCATTTTCAAACTGTTTTTATAACTATACCATAGGTTATAAACTACTAATTAAGGTTATAATAAGTCATTTGTAATAAAATATATTCTAAATCTATGTTGTATGTAAGCTAAACATTCTTGTTGAGATTAAGATCTATTTTATAATTAAAAAACCAAAAAATTACAAAAGTAGTATCATTTTATGTATTTATCTTTTTATTTTCAATAACATATTATATATAGGAAGGGAAGACAGCACTCATGATTGCTGCTAGCAAGAACTATACAAATATTGCACTTTTTCTGATTAAGAGTGGCTGTTCGGTGACATTGTAAGATAATGTAAGTTGTAGTACTACTTCACAAAGTTAGTTGTGATATTTTACCTTCTGTAATGAACTATTAAAAGAGTCACTTACTACAACTTGATGACATGGTTAATTAAGATAATTCGTCAACATGAGATAAAAAGAACAACATCAAGAGGAAATTTAAAGATTAAAGTATAAGTTGTTCTATTTAAGGAAATTCTGGCCATTGAAAAAAGTTGAGGGCTATGTTTTACATTGGCACAGTTTTCTAAACTTGTATCAGGTTTGTGACCAATGTTATGTAAGTGTGGTGTTGTATATGACAGTAATAAAGTTTGTACACCCCAACGTCTTTGGAATAAAGTGTAAAAGTTTTGTTAATGTTTAAAATTAATAACTGAGTACCTATATGCTACAAATACAAATTGCTATATCAGAATTACTAACAACCATTAGGATAGGTAGGAGGTAGGATAGGGCATAAGGGTGTTTTTAGATATAATTAAAAAAAATTGCTCTAAAATTGGTATACATAGTTACATTGTCACATTAAACATTACAAATATTACAAGTTGAGATACATATGTACTTTATCATTAAAGTACATGATATTCAAAGTCAGATATAAATAAAATGTAGTGATATTGTTGCTACATTAAAGGTAAATTGGCACATTTTACTTGTAATATATGGCTGTGGTTCTCAGAACAAGGAACACAGCTTGGCATTTTGCTGCTCTTCCATAACAATGTTGATATTGTTGCTGGTATTTTGATTGTGACTGTTCACATTGATGTGAAGAACAGGGTGAGTATAAATATAAGTATATATTGACAATTGCTCTTATATATAATGAGTATGTTGTAAAAATTAGGTTTATATTATAAACTCTTAGATAATTAAAATCTTTTAAAATTATGTCTGTTATATTATGCCAATAGATTGTTTTTTTTTTCTGTGCAATTACTAAGTATTTATTATATATGATTGAGTTCTACTACTGTGTATGTTAAGGTCTAGTTTCAAAATGGGTCTTCTCTTAGAAGGATAATGGATTAAAATGAGCATGGCCATGGTAAAAATTTTCAAGTTTGAAACACAACAGTTCAAATTAAGGAGAGGGGGGGGGGGAAGGAGACCTTGTTTGATGCTTTAGTAACTGTGCTGTGATGCAATAAGGTTTTAAATACACTTTGCATCTTTACGGGATGATATTTGAAAAGGAGTCATGTGGGCTGGACTCAATTCCTTATAACTTAATAAAGACTATTCCGCTTATAAATATAAATCTAGCTAATGTGTCTTGAAAGGTTAAATATTTGAGTATATTATTTTAGTTAATTTATGTTCTTTGAATTGGAGTGTTTTGATTCTCTCTAAATTTGTTACGAAATTAATTTAGCAAATAAAAGAGCTATAATAGATTCATAATTATAATAGTAAACTATAGTCCTCACTATAGACAGGCGTTCATACATGAAACACTGGGAGATCATGTATCCTGTGATGATTAATTCTGTATAAAGTTATTTTTGTTTGCCCTTATTTGGAAAATATAAACGGACATTAAATTGTAGTTATGGCTGAATGTGTGTAAACAATGGGGTTTTAGAGATAGTGATATTCATTTTCTGATAGATATAAATTTTAGCATAGACAAATAGTGACATTACTGGTTTATTGATTTGTAAGATGATCTTATTTAAATGTAATTTTTATGTATAGACTTATCAACTGAATAGGAGGCATTTAAAGTAGAATGATGAATTGATGACATGTGAGCTGGTATATCACTTTCAAAAGTCTCTATTCCGATTTCCTTAACAAAATTTAGCAGTTTATTCATTCACAACAGTCTATTAGTAAGTTATTACTTAGCATTATAATGTAAATATTTTTTTTTTTTTTTTTTTTTTTGTAGACCTTATTACTATTCATCTTACTTAGAGGGGTAATACACCACTTAACAATGCTTGCTCGAAGGCTCCATTGGTGTCAGCAAATTTCTCTTATCTTATGGAAAAGTGATACCAATGTCTAAGAACAACGGTGGACAATCACCAAATGGATACTTGTTCCTTACAACAATACCAATCGGGTTTCGAAATTTTTAAAAATGTTTGCACCATTCTTTAAACAGTGTAAAGCTGACTTCCTGTGGAATCCTACAGAAGGTAGGTGTCTGTGGTGACATTCTGTGGAAAAAGTTCTCTTGCTGCAGAGTTATCAGGGAACGAGTATAAACAAACCAGCCAATCACAATTTTGATACATCCAAAGTTGTGTACAGTAGAACCACTAACAGCTGGATTGATAAAATACCTCACAAGCCATGAAGTAGGAAATGTTGTCCATATGATCTCGTGGTCATAAGGAATACTATAGTAGTCATTCTGCTGTCCTTGAAACCTCATGTTGAAACTCTCTTGCTGCTATTTTGGGTTCTTTTCCAGCTGATCTTTAAACGAGGGATTACCTGATAAAGTATCTCATTACTGGTTTAAGTTTCTTGAGGAGATTTGTAAAGGAATGAAGAGCTCAATGAAATCACAAAATCATCGTTGGTGGTAGTCTTTTTGAGGAGAGCGACTCAATAGTATGACCCAATCCATAGATTGGTTGATGGAATTGCTAGACAGAGATACAATTCAAAAGAATAAAAGGGGTTTTTACCTATGGAATGTCATCATCCAGGCGGTAAGCGGAGTAAAGAATTTATTTGCGTATGCTTTCTAAGAAGCTGTAAAGCTGTTCTTGATCGATCCAACCAACAAGCAGTTTTATTGCCATGTCCAGTAATCCCCCTTTACCTTTTAACCGGCCTTCTTTAAAAAAAGTTGTATTAGTTTAGAAGAAGTATGTATCCCTTTATAAAGAGCAAAAGGACTTCTTTGCCGATCAGAAAGGTCAGTGTGATTAGGATTTCTGAACCACGTTAAGTGACAAGGGTCTTATATGGTTCCTCAGAAATAAGGAAAATAAAGGTTGGGTAGTAATTGACAAAAAAGCT